>NC_133327.1:100048352-100348352 GCF_042186555.1 Aquarana catesbeiana | reverse complement strand
TAAGGACTTCACCCTGGTTGTGCCCCAGTGCTAAGGATGTTATTCTAGCTGTGGCCCTTTGCTAAGGACTTAATCAATGCTGTCCAGATTGTGGCCTGCTACTCATCATATTATATAATATATCTATATATAAATCTATCTATCTATCTATCTATCTATCTATCTATCTATCTATCTATCTATCTATCTATCTATCTATCTATCTATATATATATCTATATCTATATCTATATATATATATATATATATATATATATATATATATATATATATAGATATACATCTATATATATATATATATATAGATATATATATATATAAAAAAAAATATATATATATCTATCTATATCTATATATATATATAGATATAGATAGATATATATATATAGATATATATATACTGTGTGTGTGTGTATATATATATATATATATATATATATATATATACACACAGTGGGGACAGAAAGTATTCAGACCCCCTTAAATTTGTCACTCTTTGTTATATTGTAGCCATTTGCTAAAATTGCACAGCACCCCATATTGACAGAAAAACACAGAATTGTTGAAATTTTTGCAGATTTATTAAAAAAGGAAAACTGAAATATCACATGGTCCTAAGTATTCAGATCATTTGCTCAGTATTTAGTAGAAGCACCCTTTTGATCTAATAAAGCCATGAGTCTTTTTGGGAAAGATGCACCAAGTTTTTCACACCTGGATTTGGGGATCCTCTGCCATTCCTACTTGCAGATCCTCTCCAGTTCTGTCAGGTTGGATGGTAAACGTTGGTAGACAGCCATTTTTAGGTCTCTCCAGAGATGCTCAACTGGGTTTAAGTCAGGGCTCTGGCTGGGCCATTCAAGAACAGTCACAGAGTTGTTGTGAAGCCACTCCTTCGTTATTTTAGCTGTGTGCTTAGGGTCATTGTCTTGTTGGAAGGTAAACCTTCGGCCCAGTCTGAGGTCCTGAGCACTCTGGAGAAGGTTTTCGTCCAGGATATCCCTGTACTTGGCCACATTCATCTTTCCCTCAATTGCAACCAGTCGTCCTGTCCCTGCAGCTGAAAAACACCCCACAGCATGATGCTGCCACCACCATGCTTCACTGTTGGGACTATATTGGACAGGTGATGAGCAGTGCCTGGTTTTCTCCACACATACCGCTTAGAATTAACGCCAAAAAGTTCTATCTTGGTCTCATCAGACCAGAGAATCTTATTTCTCACCATCTTGGAGTCCTTCAGGTGTTTTTTAACAAACTCCATGCGGACTTTCATGTGTCTTGCACTGAGGACAGGCTTCCGTCGGGCCACTCTGCCATAAAGCCCCGACTGGTGGAGGGCTGCAGTGATGGTTGACTTTCTACAACTTTCTCCCATCTCCCGACTGCATCTCTGGAGCTCAGCCACAGCGATCTTTGGGTTCTTATTTACCTCTCTCACCAAGGCTGGTCATCCCAAACGTCTTCCATTTAAGGATTATGGAGGCCACTGTGCTCTTAGGAACCTTAAGTGCAGCAGAATTTTTTTTTGTAACCTTGGCCAGATCTGTGCTTTGCCACAATTCTGTCTCTGAGCTCTTCAGGCAGTTCCTTTGACCTCATGATTCTCATTTGCTCTGACATGCACTGTGAGCTGTAAGGTCTTATATAGATAGGTTTGTGGCTTTCCTAATAAAGTCCAATCAGTATAATCAAACACAGCTGGACTCAAATGAAGGTGTAGAACCATCTCAAGGATGATCAGAAGAAATGGACAGCAGTTAAATATATGAGTGTCACAGCAAAGGGTCTGAATACTTAGGACCATGTGATATTTCAGTTTTTCTTTTTTAATAAATCTGCAAAAATGTCAACAATTCTGTGTTTTTCTGTAAATATGGGGTGCTATGTGTACATTAATGAGGAAAAAAAATGAACTTAAATAATTTTAGCAAATGGCTGCAATATAACAAAGAGTGAAAAATTTAAGGGGGGGGTCTGAATACTTTCCGTCCCCACTGTATGTATATATATATATATATATATATATATATATATATATACAGTATCTCACAAAAGTTAGTACACCCCTCACATTTTTGTAAATATTTTATTATATCTTTTCATATGACAACACTGAAGAAATGACACTTTGCTACAATGTAAAGTAGTGAGTGTACAGCTTGTATAACAGTGTCAATTTGCTGTCCCCTCAAAATAACTCAACACACAGCCATTAATGTCTAAATCGCTGGCAACAAAAGTGAGTACAACCCTAAGTGAGAATGTCCAAATTGGGCTCAATTAGCCATTTTCCCTCCCCGGTGCCATGTGACTCGTTAGTGTTACAAGGTCTCAGGTGTGAATGGGGAGCAGGTGTGTTAAATTTAGTGTTATCCCTCTCACTTTCTCAATCTGGTCATTGGAAGTTCAACATGGCACCTCATGGCAAAGAACTCTTTGAGGATCTGAAAAAAGAATTGTTGCTCTACATAAAGATGGCCTAGGCTATAAGAAGATTGACAAGATCCTGAAACTGAGCTGCAGCACGGTCACTAAGACCATACAGCGGTTTAACAGGACAGGTTCCACTCAGAACAGGCCTTGCCATGGTCGACCAAAGGAGTTGAGTGCTCATGCTCAGCATTATATCCAGAGGTTGTCTTTGGGAAATAGACGTATGAGGGCTGCCAGCATTGCTGCAGAGGTTGAAGGGGTGGGGGGGTCAGCCTGTCAGTTCTCAGACCATATGCCGCACACTGCATCAAATTGGTCTGCATGGCTGTCGTCCCAGAAGGAAGCCTCTGCTAAAGATGATGCACAAGAAAGCCAGCAAACAGTTCGCTGAAGACAACCAGACTAAGGACATGGATTACTGGAACCATGTCCTGTGGTCTGTTGTGATCAAGATAAAATTATTTGGTTCAGATGGTGTCAAGCGTGTGTGGCGGCAACCAGGTGAGGAGTACAAAGATAAGTGTGTCTTGCCTACAGTCAAGCATGGTGGTGGGAGTGTCATGGTCTGGAGCTGCATGAGTGCTGCCGGTATATATATATATATATATATATATATATATATATATATATATATGAAAAGAAAGGCTCAAATAGTGTGATAATGTTTAAAACTCCAATTTATTAAAATAGTTTATAAATCGTATTCACATCTAATTCTGTATACACATGAGCAGACAATTTGACCATGTGTGGGCTTCATCAGACCTGCAGGGGGGAAGCACATGTGTGGAATCACTGAAAGTGACTGAAAATGTCCATCTGTGAAGTACAGTCACAAGTCACTGTGGATTTTGTTTTGGAGCACTGGATAATATATTATATTTATTTGGACTATATTAACATTTATGATATCAGCACTAGTTATATTCAATTATTTATTTATGGTTTATGTATCACTATATAGGTATCTTCAATTAGCATTTATAATGCAGATTGTGTATTGTGGTTTAGTGCACAGAACAATGTATCAGATCGTTTGATGTGTACCGATATTTGAAATATTTGCAATATTCTCAATCATTTATATATAGATGCATAGGCACCTGTTTGGTTTAGCATTTGCACTTTTGATAACATATTGGTTGTTATAGAGAGAGTTATATGTAGTGATAACACAGATAGTACATTTATTAACACTTTACTTTGATTTATCATCACTGGCATTTGCACTTTATGTATTGGCACATTGGATAATAGTACGTATACAGAGGTACACACAGCGCGGCACAAGCAAATTTACACTGTTATACAAGCTGTACACTCACTACTTTACATTGTAGCAAAGTGTCATTTCTTTAGTGTTGTCATATGAAAGATATAATAAAATATTTACAAAAATGTGAGGGGTGTACTCACTTTTGTGAGGGTTTTTCTGCATTCAATTCGCAGGACAGAAGAATGTGCTTGCCTCTCAATGGAGCTGGTTCACTTATCTCCGTGGCGGCTGCGGAGTGAATTGCACAGATCCTGTGCATCTTTGGCTCTGTTTTATGCCGCGTACACACGAGCGGACTTTACAGCAGACTTGATATGGCGGACCGCAGTCCATCGGACAATTCCATCGTGTGTGGGCTCCAGCTGACTTTTTTTCCCCATAAGTTCGACGGACCTAGAAATGAAACATGTTTCAATCTTTCCGATGGACTCGAGTCCGGTCAAAAAGTCCGCTCGTTTGTATGCTAGTCCGACGGACAAAAACCGCCGCTAGGGCAGCTATTGGCTACTGGCCATCAACTTTCTTATTTTAGTCCGGTCGTACGTCATCACGTACGAATTTGTCAGACTTTGGTTGATCGTGTGTAGGCAAGTCCGTTCATTCGGAAAGTCCATCGGAAAGTCCATTGAAAAGTCCACCGTACCAAGTCTGCTGTAAAGTCCGCTTGTGTGTACGTGGCATTAGGTCTGAATTCAGGCACACATTTGGGCCCGATTCGTTCCTAAAACGGAGAATAGGGATGCACCTGACCCCTGTTGTGAGCCGCATGCGAATTTAGTGTGAACCCAGCCTTAGTATCCAAAAGACAACGTTGAAGAGCTCTTTTCTTCAGAGCAGAAACAGGTATGAATCTGCAACAGAGTTTGTTAAAATCTATGCAACTCTTTGATCATCCAGAAGGGATTGTTTTCTTTCTCAACAAAAGTAAAGTTACTCTTTAAGCATTGAAGGCAGAGACAGTCAGGCAGTTATCTTTTTTCACAAGGAGCTTAAATAAAGTCTTTTTAAAAAGAGGCAATTGTTGTACGGAATTGAAAAATCAATGCAAAGGAAGAAAATAAGGGGAAGATTCCAATGCAGTATTTTGCTAATGAGATCCTAATTATGTTCCATGATTTTATAAAAGAAAAAACACAAGCTTTGTTTTTTAAATTTTTGGTGATAATTTAGCAGCCTTTTTACAATTTTTTAAAATTTTTTCCTCTCTTGTTATTTCTACCTACAGTACGGTACAATATTATCATATGTTCCCAATTAGTAGGTGAAATAATGTAATACTGAAAACCCTCCAGGTGACTACAATTTAGAAATGCCCTAAATATTACTCAGGTTCCATTTCCTTCATTTATTCAGTGATGATTGTCGTATTGCTGAGATTTTTAGCCAAATTTGCTTTATTTCAGTGAAATTGAAGGTCACACTCAAAAGCAAGTGGTCACATTATATAATACTTTACAAATAAGGTATCTGAAATTCTCCCAGTATGGTTCCTAAGCAGCCAGATTGGCTCCAAAATTAACAAAAGAATGTAAAGTAGAAGTGGAATATGTAAGAATAAACAAAACAATAAACTAAAGTTAAAATGAAACAGCAACGAGATGTGATGCCCTTAAGCATGAATACAACAGATGGTTTACGATGCAACACCAAGATTGATGAGAAAAACAAAGTATCCAAAATTAATAAAGTGATTTGTTGAGGAACTTAACTAAGAGCTTAAACTTAGTAAAAAAAAAAAAAAAAAAAGATAAAACTTATTAATACAGATGGGAAATGCTAAATGGGTGCACTCTTATACAATGCACAAAAACAAGACATATTTTCCATTTAATAATTTTTTTTATCTATACAAAGTTACAGGCAAAAATAACATGTTCCATTGCCAAGAAATACTGTTCCACGTTACCTTCCACATGAACATGAATGTGAACCTTTAACCTCCCTGGCGGTATGATTATTTCAGATTTTAGGTGCTGAAAGCGGTACCATTATTTTGCACAGAAATTTGGCGTTTTATATTGTAGGCCTGTAATTTTAGGAATAGTTCACTTAAATCTGTCCAAACAAGAGTCTAGTAGTCATCCCGGGTATGATAAAGTTTGAAAAACGAAATAAAAAATTATAATATAATAAATAACTATAAATAATTAAAACACATAATAATATAATAATAATAAAAATTATATAATAATGTAATCAAATCAAAAACACTGAAATTTGCTCAGTTCCAGAATTTTAGCTTTTATTACTTTTAGTGTTTGATGACGGATCTCCCCACAAATCACTATCGCTCAATTCTGCAAGTGATTATAATTTATTATCGCTTTTTTCTAGCTGGTCTAAAACCACTTTTGATGTAAAGGGACAGTTTTGGTTGCTATGGACAATCTTCAGTTTCCAGGCAGAAAGAACAGTTTTATATATATAAAACTGCATGCAGGACACTGGGCAGACCACTAGGGACAAAGGGGATGTGTAATTATTTGATACAGTACTGTAATCTGTAAGATTACAGTATGCTGTATCTATACTGTGTGTTTCACTTTTGAATTTACCGCCGAACTCCGTCCCCGTGCGTCGCAACGCTCGCAGGGAACGGAGCTCGGCACTGTGAATCGAGTGAGACACAGCGGCTCGCCGATCACAGCGGGGAGACATCGCAGGAACCAGGGGACAAGGTAAGTATGCTCTTCCTGGATTCTGCGATGCAAGCCCGAGTCTGGCTCGGGGATACCGCTTTTGGTATGTAAAATCCACCCCGAGCCAGACTCTGGAATACCGCCAGGGGGGTTAAGGATTGCAGACAGAAAAGTTTGGCCCATTTATACTTCATGTAGTTCAAGTGCGTATTAGGGCCCTAGACAAACCTGGACACTGCTCGATTCTATGGTAGGTAAGACGCTGGATGCATAACTCAAGATGTCCTAACTGCGCTCCTGGTTTGTAAATATCCAAAGTATTAGGTAGCAAGCACCAACTTCAAGCTGTATTAAACCCAAAAGCAAACATTTAAACATTAATTGCAGTTTACCAATTCTTAGATGTGATGGCTGCATTAGTTTTCTTTTTTAGTCTTTCTTTACTTTATTTTCATCTGGTGATCTGTCAGTAAATCTGTTGTTTTTCAGTTTACAGGGATGAGACAAACCATTTAAGACTGACAGGGGTGCTTAGAATGATTAGCTTTTATTTATTTAAAACCTTTATCCTAAAAGAAAAAAAAAAAAACAGTTTGCTGTAAGTGATTATAGAGTGTGAGCTAGAGTTTGGCTTCAATTTGTCAGTGTATTTTCTAAAAAGAAGTTTTTATCAATTAAAAAACATTAAGCCTGGAAAAGGCATTAACAGACGGTAGAGACAGATAAGGTATTGTCAAAATACATAAGAACAGAACAGAAACAAAAACAGAACAAAAAAAATGGAGAATATGCAGTCAAGTTTCTTACGACATACATGGCAAAGTTGGCTTAATCCCATTTATATCAGCTATACTAACAAGTAAGTAAGGCCTTATCATACCACTCTGACCATGGCTTCCAAAGAGCAGTGACTGCACTATATTTACCCATAGAGGGAGCTAAGAGTACTTCATAGGTGGCATGTGTTTGAATCAAAGCCCCTATTGTAGGAGGGTTGCAGTCTGTCCAATGTCTCACCAGTGTTAGGCACGCTGCAAGTAGTATATGGGTTACTACCACTCCAAAGGCAGGGGAATTGTGTCATTCTCTAGGGATAGTAAGGCCATTCCCGAATTGATGGGGATTGGTAATTTTACCACTTGTGTTATTAAGCAAAAGATTGCGGGCCAGAAGGCCATGACCACATTATGTGGTAAAAAGTACTGGGGCTCTACAATTCATCCAACAAGTGGGAGAGATATGTGGTGAGAATTTGAAAATACGATGGGGAGTTAGATACCAGCGTAGTAAAATTGTTGGGGTTAATTCCCGTAGGTTTACACTTTTGGTGAATGTATTTGTGGTGCTCAGTGCTTTTTGCATTTTTCTGGAGTGTAAGCTCTTCCAAGATCCTGTTCCTATGTTCTATTGGAGGAGGATTTGGTAAACATAGTTTTCTTATTAAGGGCATTGTAAAATAGTGAGATTACCTTTATGTTGGTTGTAACTTCTCTATAGTAGAGGGCAATGCGCTAAATGAGCAATTTGAAGGTATTTATAATAGTCTAGAGTGGATACCCCAAATTCTAATTGTAGGGACCTGAAAGTTTTGAGAGATGGACCTATTAAAAGATGTGAGGATGTCTACTGTGAGGATAACTCTAGATGTCCATTGACTAAGATTGAGGTCAGGAATAACCAATGCCAGACTTGATATAGGTAGGGAAATAGATGTTGTCAGTGTTTCTGTGAAATACATATCTAACAGATCATGCCACACCACTAATGTAGCCATTATGGTAGGAGATACAGATGTAGCTTTAAGCTTAATGATACGGCTGGCTAATAAGTAGTTATACAAGTCGTTTCCAGGTAACTGATAGTTTTCCAATTCTACCCATAAGGTTATGTGGATTGTGGGCAACCATGCTTTCAACCGGCTCTTTTACCTTACCACAGAAATGTATTTAATAATGATTGGGTGGATAAAAAAAAAAAAAAAGAGTTAGGCACAGGGATAAGGTTCTAAATAAATAAAGCAACTGGTGTAGCAGTAGCGATGGGCCAAAAACCCCTGGTTCGGTTCGGTTCACACCGGAACATGCGAACAGGCACAAAATGTTCTAATAGGGAAATGGCGCTGTTCACAGATAATGGAAAAATCAATAAACGCAAGGTCCAACCCACCAAAAAATGGGAATGAAAAATGTGACTAAAAAATGTGAAAAATTAATAAATGTGCAGTGTGCACCAAGGTCCACACCAAACTATGTGGGAAAATCTAACTGAAATCCTGTAAGTTAATCCATTAATTATATTACATAAGGTGTGAATATGCAAGTCACTACCATAAGTGAAAAAATGCAAGATGACATGAAAAGTAATATTAGCGTTGGAAAATCCCACTCACGTGCCCAATACCATAGACAATACATAAAAAATATACCTAAAGAATCTGTAGCCCTTTGGATATAAATAGTAAAAAATGTAGATGAAAAAAATGTGTAATTTAGGGTGAATTAATCAAAAGATGAGAATAATGGATATGTGCAATCAAACATTATAAATAAATTGGTGTATGTGATACAATCAAAATCGTCCAATGTAAATTGTCCAGTGAAGGTGTATCAGACAGGTATGTAATCCCCAGCGAATTCCAATGTTAGTGTGTCGGTGTCTGGCAGGCCCCCTCTTGTGCCCTCACTCACCAGAAAGCCCAACCCCTGCAGGGGTGAAGGGCATGAAAGAATCCTGTGGCTGGAATCCTGGAAACCCGAAATCCCCCTCTCAGGTGCAGCGAGCCCCTTCCAGCTAGATCCACGTTGTTCGGAACTGGTGGACACGTTTGCCGTACGGCTAGGTGTCATACAGGCTTGAGGATTGATCGATCCAAACAGATGTAGAGGCGTATACGGTAGGTTCCACTGGTTCCTCTGTAACAATGGTAAACGGCCCAGCAGGATCAAGTCATAGGTAACAGGGGTCCATCCAGCTTCAAGCTCCTCTCAGCTTAGATAGCTCAACAGCCATCTCTCTCCAAACACACTTCTCCAAACGCACAGGCACAAAGTTTAAGCAAACATGCAAACCCTAATAAAGTCTATAGGACACGAACATGTAAAAATCAAAATTGCTAATTTTACTATCCCTTGCCTTGATCCATCCATCCTGAATCGTGCCTTCTCTGGGCTCCCTGATAGTAGAGTGGAAGAGAGAGATTTGGAGCTCTTCAGTAAGCTGCCCCTGTGTGCATTTTTTGATAACTACATTTTATATATAGGTCATAGTATTAAATGTTGACATGTTTTTTTCATATGTTAGTTCATAAAATATGATTAAAGGAGTAAAATCTTTATATTGACATTCATCTTTAATACAGTGCTCCTTTTTGCACCTTTTTGGCTAATAAAACCCAGGTGCTCTTGGAAACATGAAAAGATTTTGGTCAGTAGATCACCCAATGATAAGGTTCCGGTTCAATAGGATGCTACACCTCCTCTCCTTCTCTTCAACAAGGATGTCTTATAGGGGTGTCTGCACACAGTGGCCACACATGAAACTGCAAAAGGTTCCAAATACAAAGCCTTGAAACTTACATCTTTCACAAGAAAACTGTATATCAGAAATATAGAAATACATCTATTGGGATAAATGTGGATCTCCTTTTAAAAAAATACAGTATATCATTTTGAATTATGATTATTTTTTCAATACTACAAACAGACCCATGGTAGGGATATATATTCTGGGGTGTTAGGTATTAATCATGTTGATATTTTATTATACTGGAATGTGCACTTGCTGTATGTATTTTAAATAAATTGAAGGGAATTAATCTATTTATTTGAAGAAAGAATCAATTTGAATGTAATATATATATATATATATATATATATATATATATATATATATATATATATATATATATATATATATATATATATATATATGTTCTATATTATCAAAAGTATTGGGACACACATGAACATTAATCCGTAGGGTTCAATATTGAATTGGCCCACCCTTCACAGCTATAACAGCTTCAACTCTACTGGGAAGGCTGTCCACAAGGATTAGGAGTGTGTTTATGTGAATGTTTGACCATTTTTCCAGAAGCACATTTGTGAGGTCAGGCACTGATGTTGGACGAGAAGGCCTGGCTCGCAGTCTCCGCTCTAATTCATGCCAAAGGTGTTCTATTGGGTTGAAGTCAGGACTCTGTGCAGGCCAGTCAAGTTCCTTCACCCCAAATTCGCTCATCCATGTCTTTATGGGTCTTGCTTTGTGCACTGGTGCACAGTCATGTTGGAACAGGAAGGGGCCATCCCCAAACTGTTCCCACAAAGTTGGGAGCCTGAAATTGTCCAAAATGTCTTGGTATACTGACACCTTATGAGTGCCCTTCACTGGAACTAAGGGGCCAAGCCCAACCCCTGCAAAACAACCCCACACCATAATCCCCCCTCCACCAAATGATTTAGACCAGTGCACAAAGCAAGGTGAATAAGGTGAAGCTGTGTTCACTTTGAATGCCCAATCATGTGCTAGAAAAATTCATTTTTTTTTTTTTTTTAGTGTTTAGGTATTTAAAAGCAACAAAGGTTCATCTTTTTTTAGAAAAGGGGAGGTAAAGAGAGGTGCCAAGCTTCCACTGTTGTAGCACGTTAAAATGTAAAAAACACAAAGATACAGTTAAAATATGCTTACAATGTGGTCTGTGGTGACAGGCAGATGTAAACAATGTGAGATCACCCAGGGAGAGTCCAGGGAGAGCAAGAGCCACTGAAGAACAAAGCCATGGAGTGCAGGGATGTGGACAATCCTATGAGTGGACAGTGGCGTCACTATGGGGGGTGGGGGGGGTGGTCCGCACCCAAGTGGCACCCTCCAGAGGGGTGACATCAGGGCTTTTTTCAGCTGGAACATGGCGGAAGAGAGTTCCGCCATCTCCGGCGCTGTCCTGTACTTTCCGCTCAGTACTGTCACTTCTAAACACAGAAGCCAGGCCTCTGTATTTAGAAGTGACACAGTGCGCCTGTCCGGCCGGATTCTCGGCACCCGTCCACACTCCAGCAGCATCTCTCGCTGCTGCCTGTCACACTAGAGACCGGGAGGAGGGGTATCTCTCTTACTGGATTGAGCCGTGCTGTATCTGAGACCTGTGTTCACAGGGGAGAGTTTAAAATGTGCTAATTGTACAGGAAGGGGGGTGGGTGTCTGTGCTGGGAGAGGGAAGACAGTCCTGTCCAGGATGATGATTTGGTGGTGGAACTCCGCACCCTGTTCCGACCTACACTCTGCACTCTGCACGCACCTGCACCCTGAACCCACCTGTACTCTACACCCACCTGCACTCTGCACCCTGCACCCACCTGCACTCTGCACCCATCTGCACTCTGCACCCACCTGCACCCTGCACCCACCTGCACTCTGCACCCTGCACCCACCTGCACTCTGCACCTATCTGCACCCTGCACCCACCTGCACTCTGCACCCACCTGCACTCTGTACCCACCTGCACCCACCTGCACCCACCTGAACCCTGCATCCACCTGAACCCTGCACCTACCTGATCCTGCACCCACCTGAACTCTGCTCCCACCTGAACTCTACAATCTGCATCTACCTAAACTCTGCACCCTTCACCCACCTTAACTCTACACTCTGCACCCACCTAAACTCTGCACCCACCTAAACTCTGCAACCTGCACTCACCTGAATTCTACACTCTGCACCCACTTGCACTCTGCACCCTGCACCCACCTGCACCCTACACCCACCTGCACTCTGAACCCACCTGCACTCTGAACCCACCTGCACCCTGCACCCACCTGCACTCTGTACCCACCTACACTCTACACCCACCTGAACTCTGCACCCACCTGAATTCTGCACTCTGTATGTAGCACTCTCATGGTATTTAATGACCCTTTAGGACCCTCCCACACCCAGTTCCTGTGCCACACTCAACCCCCCACCCCCTTACTTTGGGGAAAGGTGTGGAGCGTGGTTGAGTTCCTGCACCTTTTCTATTAGAAGAATGCCCTGGGTGACACTATCAATTAGCACTGTGGCAGGCTGGGGATGGGGGTTGGGGGTGGTGTGAGAGGCACGTGATGCGCTAGCCTACTCAGTGCCCTACTGCCTGTCCTGCTGGGGGGGGTGACACCATGTTTTACTGCACCGGGTGACACCAACCCTGGTGATGCCACTGTGAGTGGAAGGCATGAGGTGGGAGCTGTCAAGCTCAGTCAGGACAACCTGTCAACCCAGAAGCTGTGTGGCCAATCAGGACGTGTTTCAGAGGCAAATCACGTCTCCTTCCTAAAGGGGGGGTAGGGAGGGTGCAGAAAGACAGACTTTAGAAAGAGTTATGATATACAGTATATGGAAACCTTATTTCTCTGTATATAGACAAATATACTAACAAAGAGGCAGCAGCCATTGTAAGCGTGGAGCACATAGTGTTGTCACTAGGGTTGGTGTCACCTGGTGTGATAAAATATGGCCCCACCCGCTTTAGTAAAGCATAGAACTGTACAGATCTCCAGAATGAGTCTCCCTTGGCTCTGAGTCCTCTGTGAGGCAGCCAGAGGTGGTGCTGCAAGTGACTGTTGTATGTCCACCGCAGCACTGCCTCTGGCTGCCTCACAGAGTCCTCAGAGCTGAAGGGGACTCAAAGCATCATGGGAATTGTAGTGCATTCCTTACCACAGCAGCCTGTCTTGTCTGCAGAAAAAGACTCCTTTTCCCAGCCAGCCGGGGCCCTCTGAGTTTACTTTTCCTCAGTAACACAGTGTGACAGGGAATAATGTGACAGGGGCCCCTGGAGCATGGCAGGATCGAAATTGCAACCCCTGAAACTATACAAGTTGGTGTCACCCCTCTAGCGGGTGTCACCCAGGTACGGTCCGCATCTCCCGCATCTGGGAGATCACTCCACCAGTCCCACCACTCCACCCACCATTTTCACTGGACAAGCCAAAGTGGGCACCAACTTCTTTTTAAGCTGAAAAAATTATCTTATTAATTATTTACACTGACAGAACAGAGATAGTCATATTCATCATCTATCATTGCATGTTATTAATTCCCTGCCAATTTATTCCTGCTGCCTGCTTTTTTATTTAATACTGCTTTCTTGCATGACATTATGGGGGGGCAGAATCTCTTATACTGTGACCACAGTTACAACAGCATGGGGTCTATGTGAGTTTCCATTGTAGTTAAGGGATTATTGGTTGTTTGGAATTTAGATTGACCTAAAGTTAAATGCATTGGTGATTGGTCTGGATAATCTGGCTTTAAATAAAACATGACCTTAAGGGGTTGATTTACTAAAACTGCATGGTGCAAAATCTGGAGCAGCTCTGCATAGAAACCAATCAGCTTCCAGTTTTTTTTTTTTTCCAAAGCTTAATTGAACAAGCTGAAGTTAGAAACTGATTGGCTACCATGCACAGCTGCACCAGATTTTGCACTCCAATTTTAGTAAATCAACCCCTAAATGACAATGTAAAATTATTTAGATAGGCTTATTGTTAGGTTTATCAAAGCATACTGATTCTGCTAAAATTGGTCTAGCATTCTAGGCTTCAATGACCCCTGGTTATAAAAAATTAGGTTCGCTAATAAGTATAATCTTATAATTCTTTAATAGGCTCCTTATGTGGCTCCTTATGTGAGTGAGGCATATTTCAATAGATATGTGTCATCTTCATCTTATTTACTGATAAAACTGCAATTTTTTCAAATTGTTCTCAAACATTAGCATGCTTGTTCTCAAGGGAAAACTTGTGTTTTGGCCTTCTGGTTTGCAGGAGAAGACATGGAGCTGATATGTTTTATCAGAAACCACACGGACATGTTGCCCAAGCTACAGAAGAAAGTATTTCTCTGTTTATAGAAAGTGAAGGCTGGCTTGACAGGCTACAGCAATCTATACAGAAACTAACACATGAGCAGTTTACTCTTTTAAGATGACACTTTGCAAAGACTGTAGAAAGCCAAGAAAGGACACGTGTTTTCTATCAATTACATTAGGAGATACAGTAAATGTCATGTTTTAATCATTTATATTACCAAATTAGTCCCAGTGTCAGTTGTTATCTTGAAGTGGTGAGCTGCCAAGCCAGTCCTATTTCTTCAAGGCCTTATTGTTTTACACTGAAACAGTGCAGACTTCACAAGAAAGCTTGAAGGGCCACAGGCTGCCGAAGGAAATACTGTCTGGAAAGGCAAGCTTTGTGTTACCAAATATAGGCAAGTGTACACTGCTATGTGTGATTGATAACAGCGCAAATATAGGGCCTGCTTCACTCCGCAGCAATTGTGAAAAATAAATCAGTTTGCATTCCCACAATCAGATCTTTCTTGCAGAATAATAGCAGGCTATTACAGAGGTTTTAAAAGTCTCATGAAGCATCTTGATTCAAACTTTTCAATAGAGTTCATCCATCAAGATATGAAAAGTCTCATATTTTATCTCTAAATTACAGGAAGAAATAATAATGTTTCCAAGGGGGGGATTCCTATTTCAAAGAACCAGGCATCTGTTTAAAAACCTCACGGATACACACCAGTGTTTTGTACTGTGAATTCTTTCCAATCCGGTTCCTCTCTGTGCTTTCCAATGGCTGGAAGGGGGTAGCAGCCCTTAAGGAGCTAGACTCCTGCACATTTTGGAATCAAGTATAATAAGCTAAACCAGCTATACCCTTTACATGTTAAGTGTAATTTTTGCAAGCATTAGACAACCGGTGTGCCAGTGAACAATAGTGTACCACAGTCACATAGTTTGTTTTCAATTTTTGCATTTATAGTTGTTGTCACATACCAGGTTGTAGGCCAACTTGAGGAGAGGGCTTCCTGTGCAGTTGAGTGCCAAGCACCCCTGAAGGTGAGAACAGTGAGTGAAAGGCCCAAAGGTGGTTGCTAGCAGTGCCCACTGGATAGTTGTTAGCTGGTCTGTTAGGTCTAATGGCAGGACCTCTGTTGCTGAGATGCAGCAGGACCAAGGCAGCGGCCACAAGCAAGAAGGCACCCGAGATGGTGGCTTGGTCAGACTGACAGGACCAGACAGAAGAAGCGTAGTAAAGATGGAAGTCAAGGTCATACATGGAGAGGCAAGCCAGAGAGTGGGCAGGTGCATGGTCAGGAACAAAAGCCAAGGTAATACGCAGGAATACAAGGGAGCAGGCAGAAATGTAGTCAGGTAACAGGCCGCAGTCATGCACGGTTGGGCTGAAGAGGCAGAGTCCTTAGAGCAAGCCGGGGTCAAACCAGGAATCAGGCAACAGGAAGGTCCAGAGATAAGCCAGGTCAGTAACAGGAGGTCCAAAGAATTCAGGGTATAGAGGAACAAGGCATACTGGTAGCTGAAGATCATCCAGAAAAAACTGAGTGCAGCCACTGTCCTTATGTAGGGCATTTGGCACCAATCCCAGCAGCAGGTAAGTGTGAATTTGCACCAGTGCGCACATCTGCACTAGCTGTGCAAATGAGCATGTATAGTATTAGCAACTATGCCAGGTCTTTTCTTCAGCACATGCTCATTTTTATTCTGCTGTCTTTTTCTTATCACATGCCTGCCTCTGTTCTGCATGGTGCCCTGATAGTTATACCGCTAATGTCAAGTTAACAAAATAATTGTTATAAAAATATTAACAGGTGCACACACAAACCATTCAAATTTAGACCTCAGATCATTCCTAACTCATGTATCTTCAGACTTCAATCAGTTCTAATACATGAACTTCAGATCATAGATCAGTCCCAATGCATGAACTACAGACCTCACATCAGGCCTAAGAGAAAACCCTATTGCACGAACTTCAGAAATTAGATTAGCTCCAATGCATACATTTTAGACCTCAGATGGTGCTAGTTCTTACACATTTAGACCTCCGTTTAGGCCCAGTTCATGCACCTTCAGACCTCAAATTAGCCCCAAATCCTGCACTGTTCAACCTCAAATCAGCTCCAATTCATGCACCTTCATACCTCAGATAAGCACAATTTATGCATGTTCAGACCTCAGATCAGTCCCAATGTATGCACCTTAAGGCCTCAAATCACTCCAAACCCTGTAATTATTATTCTAACTTAGGTTGGATAAAGTAGAAACCCACCATCATCTGCTTGTTTCCTCTCGATTATAGCTGTGCTCCCCCTACACCAAAAACATTCCTCTCACTTCTACTCTGTGGCACCCACACTTCCATGGCTGCCCAGTTGCAGTGTTGCCAACCTCCTGCAGCATTTTGTACTGACAAAACATGGAAAATGTACTGACAGAACCCATTTTTTACTGACAGTCTTAAAAATTACAGAACTCCTAAGACAACTGATATTTTAACAGTATAAACACAATATGGAAACACTGACAATACCCATAACAAGTAATGTTCCTGGTTTATACTTAAAAAGTCAACACAGCATGACAAAATATCAGCCCCTGATATTTTCAGACATTTGTAAAAAATCACTGATTTGTACAAACTGTGCATAAATTTACTGACAGTTGGCAACCATGCACTAGAGGATGATGCTTCACTGACAGGAGGAAGTGTCCTCAGTGCAGGAGGGGAGTAGGGATCCAATAAAAATGTACTGTGTGCCTGCACGAGTGTGCATGCCAGGGGTGGCTGACTCCTGAGCTTCACTGTCAATGACATAACTGTTCTTAGAGCAATATAAGGCCAACTTAGGCTGTAAAGAAAAAAAACAACAACAAATTCTCTTCAGGACACCTTAGAAGTGGACAATAGTTACCTTAAAGTAAATTCAATCACTACAATTTTATATAATCTTTAACAAGGTATTGTCAGGTGTGAGGTGACAAGGCTCTATCCTATCTCTCAATCTGCCTATCTGTCAAGATTCTACAAAAAGGCTGGAGAAGATCAGCAGCACAGGTATAGAAAAAAATGAAAATTGTTTATAAAACACAGCAGTGGCTGCCGCTCATGCAGGGTGCCCCCTAATCCATGTGCCCGGCCCCTAATCTACATGCAGGGCGCTGGAAGCATGGATTCCAATGTTTTTTCTTTTTTTGCAGCACATGATTAGAGCCAGAGGCTTCAAAAAGTCACGGGCCGCCCCAAAAGAAGAACATTTTCCACATATGTCATGTTACAACCAAAAACATAAATGTATTCCAATTGTGATGTGGAAGGAAAATGATACATGATTTTTATTTTTTTTTATAAATAAATATGTGAAAAGTGTGGCGTGCATTTGTATTCAGCCCCCCTGAGTCAATACAGAACCATCTTTCACTGCAATTACAGCTGCAAGTCTTTTTGTATATGTGTTTTGGCTTTCTGGTTTGCAGGAGAAGACATGGAGCTGATATGTTTTATCAGAAACCACATGGACATGTTGCCTAAGCTACAGAAGAAAGTATTTGTCTGTAGCTGATGGGGACAAGGACCTCTTCCCAACAACCCTGGCCATTGATTGTCGGGGGCTGCAGTTGTGGGGGGCCCCCAGATCCCGCCCCCCCATGTGAATAGGTATTGGGTACATTGTACCCCTATCCATTCACCAAAAAAGTGTCAAAACGTAAAAACCTCAATAGACAGTTTTTGACAATTGCTTTATTAAAAAAGGAAGAAAAAAAAAGTGTTTTCTAATGTACATCCATCTTCAATCACGCCACCCGACGGACCCGAAAAAATGGAAAAAAAACCTGAAAAAACTCTGCCTCCATGGGTGGTCTCCCGGTGACTGCTGTCTTTTGGCTTTGACAGCTGTTATATAGGTAAGAGTGGGGCCACCCACTGATGTAAGTGATTGACCCTACCCCCACATCACATGACATCAGAAGGGGGCAGGGTCACTCGGTCACTGGGTGGCCCCGCCCTTGCCTATATAACAGCGAGAGACAGTAGTCGCTGGGAAGCCTCCAATTGAGGCGGAGCTTTTTTTTACTTTTCTATTTTTCGGGTCCGTCAGGTGGCTAGATTGAAGATGGGTAGACTTCACAGGACACTTTTTCTTTTTAATAAAGGAATTGTCAAAAACTGTCTATTGTGGTTTTTACTTTTTGACACTTTTTTGGTAAATGGGTAGGGGTACAGTGTACCCGATTTCCATTCACATAGAGGGAGGCTGGGATCTGGGGGCCCCCTTATTAAAGGGGGCTTCTAGATTCCGATAAGCCCCCCACCCGCAGACCCCGACAACCCATGGCAATATGTTGTCGGGAAGAGGTCCTTGTCCCCCGGACCCCAAAGCACCCTCCCCATGTTGAAGGCAGGCAGCCTAGTATGGTTCAGGAAGGGGGGGCACTCGCTCATCCCATGTAATTTTTTTTTAATTTTGGCGTGGAGCGCCACTTAAAATCTTGGCCAGGCCCAAAGGGCCTGGTATGGATTTTGGGGGGGACCCCATTCTGTTTTTTTTCTTAATTCTATCATAGGGTTCCCCTTTAACTACTTCAATGCACTTCAATGCACAATTATATACTCTGCACTGACTGTACTGTATATATTATATACTAGACTGTCTGCATTGTATATATAGTCTACACTGAATGCACTGTATATATATACACTGAGCAAAATTATAAACACAACACTTTTGTGTTTGCCCTTATTTATCATGAGCTGAACTCAAAGATCTACGACTTTTTCTACTGTATGTACACAAAAGGCCTATTTCTCTCAAATATTGTTCACAAATTTGTCTAAATCTGTGTTAGTGAGCATTTCTCCGTTGCTGAGATAATCCATCCACCTCACAAGTGTGGCATATCCAGATGCTGATTAGAAAGAATGATTATTGCACAGGTGTGCCTTAGGCTGCCCACAATAAAAGGACACTCTAAAATGTACAGTTTTATCACACAGCACAATGCCACAGATGTCGCAAGTTTTGAGGGAGCAAGCAATTGGCATGCTAACTGCAGGAATGTCCACCAGAGCTGTTGCCCTTGATTTGGATGTAATTTTATAACAAACTTGTATTTTTTTTAATCTATTGCTGTCATGCCCGGGCACCTCAAAACACAATTACTGCCTTACTGCATTTGTACTCAGTGAAGTGATTAGCATCAAGTGACACACATATAGATTAGACAAATCCTTCTACATAGGTTGTACCTGTTTCCTCTCTTCCTCTACAGCTGTTCAAACTCCAGAACATACACAGGACCTCTCAACTCTAAAAAGCAGGGGGTGGGGATCTGAAGTCCTACAGTATAGATCTCAGAGAGCTTGAGCCCTTACTGGAGGGAAGGGAAACACCCCCTTCTTACAGTACACAGAGAGCATGCAGAACTGAGGATATCAGTCACAGGCTGTGTGTTGGAACTCTCCTCCCCCTTCACCTTTTTATCTCTTGGTGTTGGGAAAGGCTGTCAGAAGTTACTCATGCTGATAGCAGAGGAATGAGGCAGCAGAGAGGAATCACACTTTGGATAGAGGCAAGTACAAAGTATAGAAGTATGTGCTTTGCTCGTATTTCATGTCTCAGGTTTACAACCACTTTAAACCAAAGACACAAAATCTAAGCAAGCTATTTATAAAATTATAAAATACATAGCAGAATGCTCATACCAGTATGAATTGCCTTTAGGGATTCAGAAGGATTTTATTTTCCTCATTTAAGCCTTTTGGACCATGCTTTTTAAATGTTTTCTACCATTCCCAAATCATCTAGGGCATACCGAGGACGAGAGGTGTTTTTTTTAACCCGATGGATGTGTATCTTTTTTCAGAATATGTAATTATGCATCACGTTAACAATACCTTATGCTTCGTTTCCCTGTCTATTTATTCTAGGCCAACACAATACAATAAGTCTTTTTTTCCTATTTGTTCTTAGGACACAATCAGCACAAAGCATTTCAATTAGTTACCATTGGTTAACTTTTTAATCCATTATATGTCAGCCCTTTCTTTTCTTCTCTTTATATTTTTCATTTCAGTTTATCAGATCCCAGAATCCTAATTATCATTTCTCTCATTCTTTTATCTTGTCACCTATGTGATTCCACTGGAGGCATTTCAACAATTCCGTTTAATAATCTTTGTTAACAATGCAGAACACTATTAGCATAATAAGCATTTTCCATCTGCACAAATGAGAATCTGTTTAATCAATGGGAAAATTAAGTATCCTCTACCAAAATAAATACATTTCATGTTTAACTTTCAAAATAGATTAAAGAAGGGCATGTCAATACACTGAATGAGATACTATTTACTAATATTCTTTACCATGTAAATAATAGAGGAAGGTCAATGTATGCAGCTTTATATGGCACTGAATAACAAACAATTTAGTCATTAAGCTTTAAAATACCACTAAGCCTAAACTGGTAAAGTGGCATCATGTCAAAGTACATATAATACCTGACATGAATATGTATGTGAGACTACTTATACTGTATGTGTGCAAAAATAGAGATAGATGACATTTATTTAACTTTGCCCTGCAGTGTTTTGTTTTATGCATAATAGCTGCCGTGTAAGGCAAAAGGAAGCACAATGTGACATTTAATAGCTTTTTTTTTTTATTTACAGGTAGAGGATTTCAACTGTGTTTGAATATGGTGTTCCCCATTAAAATGGGGTGCCTTGACGGGGCCAGTAGCTTCCGCATTCATTTGCAAATGTGTGCAGACTAATCCCCTGTTCTTAATGCATATTGGTAGACAGGTCCATTTGGTTGGTTGCAGGCTGGTCGGTAAGTTGAGCTTGGAAATTTCTTTGGTTTTATTTGACATAAGTCATCCTTCCAGTGCTCCTTGCTGCAAAGACCAGTTATAGGTGGGGGCAGTGGCCACTTGTTTGCACTTTGAATATATTGGTCAGGCAACGCACTGGACACCTTTGCTGCCATAGTGCTATGTGCTGGGTGTCCAGTGTGCCCCTGTGCCTTTAAGGATGGGTGGTCTCCTTTCAGGCTCATCTGCCCTCTGCCTATCTAATAAAATGCATGTGCTTCCATTGTGCAGACTCTCAGAAGTTAGAGTTAGGACTACAGAAAATGCGGTGCCTTGATGGGGCTTGTAGCTTATGCATGCATTTGAAAATGTGTGCAGACTAAACCAATGACCTTAGATTGTAAGCTCCTTGAGGGTAGGGACTGATGTGAATGTACAGTGTATATGTAAAGCGCTGCGTAAATTGATGGCGCTATATAAGTACCATGAATAAACAAAAAATAAAATAAAAAATGTTTTAACGTATATTGTTAGGCAGGTCAGTTTGGTTGGCTGCAGGCTGGGTGGTAAGCTGAGCTTGGAAATTTCTCTTGTTTTGTTTAACATACGTCGCTCTTCCAGTGCTCCTTGCTGCAAAGACCAGTTTTAGGTGGGGGAAGTGTCCACTTCTTTGAATATATTGGTCGGGCAATGCACTAACACCCAGGGATAGGCACGGACCAAGGCTGTGGCAGACATTTTCCAAAGTACAGACCTTAGTGAAGGACACCAATTTACATTTCAAATTAAAACCATAGATCCCCCTTTAGAGCAGGCTACAGTCCCCATAGATCTCCTTTTTTTTTCAAATCAATTTTTATTGTATACAAAAGATAGGATACAGAAAGAGAACAGGTCATATAATGTATAAACTCCAATACAATGTATTAGTACAAGATATCAGAATTAACACCAGCAAGTATACAATATATCTGAACAGGGTGTAGCAAAAACATTTTAACATTATGGGCGACTTTGACCAAAGGAACTGGAGTAGTAACACGGACTGCTTGGGTACTGTATTTAACCACTTCAATACTGGGCACTTATACTCCTTCCTGCCCAGACCAATTTTCAGCTCTCCTGGCATACCTGGTGTGTCCTGTGTGGGCATCCTCGGGGGGAGGGGCTGCACTGATAATCAATCAGCACAGACCCCCCCATCAGAGGATCAGCCGATCGGCTCTCCTCTACTCGCGTCTGACAAACGCGTGTGAGGAAAAGCTGATCAATGGCTCTTCCTGTTTACATCGTGATCAGCTGTGATTGGACACAGCTGATCACGTGGTAAAGAGTCTCCGTCAGAGACTCTTTACCTAGATCGGAGTTGCGGTGTGTCACACTGACACACCGCAACAACGATTGCCGCGATGCGCGCCCCCGGGGTCGTGCAGAGGCTTGATATCCTGGCGACGTCATATAACGTCCGGTCAGGTTATTGAAACCACTTTGCCGTCATTTTGCTATATGGCAGGCGGCAAGTGGTTAAACAGCGGGCTGTAGTGTCCCAATGGATGTACCTCAGGGAGCCTACTAGTTAGAGCAACTTTGACCCTCTAGGCCTTGTGTAGAACATCCATGCTATTGGTTTAGACGAAGGGTATAGGTCATGTAGGATGCTGGGGTTAGGAGTAGTCTTGTGCGGGTTCTCTATGTGGGGTGTTGTCATGGGCTGATTGTCTGATGTAATTTATTGGTCACGCAGTGTTTTCAGTGGCTAGCAGCCTATCATCACCTATCAGATCTGTTATTTCCATGTAGGGTTGTGGTCACCAGACCACTAGCAATCCCCACGGATAAAGGCGGTTCTAGCAGGCTTAGTCAGTAGTCAACTTGCATAAGTAAGATGGTGGAGAGATTTTGTTATGTGAATGGGGAAATAGGGGAGGTAACAGAAGGAGAAACTCCTTGTGGGGGAGGCATAAGATAATGGAAGTACCGTATTTATCGGCGTATAACACACACTTTTTTCCCCTTAAAATCAGGGGAAAATCGCGTGTGCGTGCTATACGCCGATCCCCGCCGATCCCCCGCTGACTGTGAGTGGAGGAGTGAGCGCCGCCAACATTCATCCCCCTTTAGAGAAGGCCAGGGTCCCTCATAGATCCCCCTTTAGAGCAGGCCATTCCAGGGTCCCCCATAGATCCCCCTTTAGAGCAGGGTCCCCAAAGATCCCACTTTAGAGCAGACCAGGCCAGGGTTCCCCATAGATCCCCCTTTAGAGCAGGGTCCCCATAGATCCCCCTTTAGAGCAGGCCAGGGCAGGTCCGCCATAGATCCCCCTTTAGAGCAAGCCAGGGCAGGTCCGCCATAGATCCCCCTTTAGAGTAGGACAGGGTCCCCCATAGATCCCTCTTTAGAGCAGGCCAGGGTCCCCCATAAATCCCCCTATAGAGCAGGCCAGGTTCCCCCATAGATCCCCCCATTAGAGCAGGCCAGGGTCCCCCATAGATCCCCCCTATAGAGCAGGCCAGGGCATGTCCCCCATAGAATTGATCCCCCTTTAGTCTTTTTACTCTTACCTTTTCACCTGTATATTCCCCAGATTTTCCTGCACCACATGCAAGGCTCTCCTCCTGCAAAGAATATGTATATTTTTTAGCCAACATGTTACTTATGCTGGAGCCGGGCTGGCACAGAACAGAAGAATCCATTCCAGCTCCAGACCTTCTCCAGCACCTTCCTTGCTTCCCCCACCTCGGCTCAGTTGGCTGTTCTTCTCCTGCGCTGGGCGGCTGCTGCACTGACACTCCCTCCCTGCTTCCTCCAACAGAACAGATATCACTCCGCAACATGGATTCCCCACTGTCCACTCCACTCCTTGCTGTCTGTTCTCCCGCGCTGGACTGCTGCTGCACTGACAACCCTCCCTCCAAGAGATATATCACTCTGCACGCAGCATAGAGGACTCCACTACACTTAATACTAGAGTGGGCGGTGCCAGCCAGATCTACATCTATACTACAGGAGGGAGCTGAGCCACCGCAACGAGGAGTGAGGGAGGGTCTGACTGACAGTGACAGACTCAGCAGACTCAAGTACAAAAAAAGTCTGCGGTTGCTGCTGACCCTGCAAGGACCGCTCACGGACACCAGTGTCCGTGTGTGGACACCTTGCCGATCCCTGCTGACTAGGGATGAGCCGAACACCCCCCCCTGGTTCGGTTCACACCAGAACCTGCGAATGGACCGAAAATTTGCACGAACTTTAGAACCCCATTGACGTCTATGGGACTCGAACGTTCAAAATCAAAAGTGCTCATTTTAAAGGCTAATTTGTATGGTATTGTCCTAAAAAGGGTTTGGGGACCCGGGTCCTGCCCCAGGGGACATGTATCAATGCAAAAAAAACTTTTAAAAACGGCCGTTTTTTCGGGAGCAGTGATTTTAATGATGCTTAAAGTTAAAAAAAAAGTGAAATATTCCTTTAAATATCGTACCTGGGGGGTGTCTATAGTATGCCTGTAAAGTGGCGCGTGTTTCCCGTGCTTAGAACAGTCCCTGCACAAAATGTCATTTTTAAAGGAAAAAAGTCATTTAAAACTGCTTGCGGCTTTAATGTAATGTCGGGTCCTGGCAATATGGATGAAAATCAGTGAGACAAACAGCATGGGTACCCACCAGTCCATTACCAGGCCCTTTGGGTCTTGTATGGATATTAAGGGGAACCCCGCACCTAAATTAAAAAAAGGAAAGGCGTGAGGCCACCAGGCCCTATATACTCTGAACAGCAGTATACAGGCGGTGCAAACAAGACAGGGACTGTAGGTTTGCTGTTAAGTAGAATCTGTTTGTAATTTTGAACTGGTACATTTTTAACGTGTTTAGCTCCAGCCAAAAAATCTATTTTAAGCTTTTTGGAAAACATAGGAAGGGTTATCACCCCTGTGACATTTGTTTTGCTGTCTGTGCTCCTCTTCAGAAGATTTCACCTCATTTTTTTGTCACAATGACAAATGTTTTTTGAAAATTTGGGGTTTTTTGTGAAACAAGGATTGGTGATAAAGCATGGAAAGTGGAAAGGAGAAACGTTTTTCCCATATTAACTCTTACAGGAGAGAATTTCCCTTCCTAGGGGTAGATTTCATTTCACTTCCTGTTGTCTCCTTCTGTTTGCAAGTAGGAGTCGTTTGTAAGTTGGATGTTTGAAAGTAGGGGCCTGCCCTATATACTCAGCAGAAATTTGGGCCTTAGGTGTTGTTGTGGCCACAACACTGTAAGCCCTCACAGGGCCCTGCTGTGAAATATTAGATCAAGAATTGTAATTTCATGCCCCTGTTGAACAGGGGCAGAAAAATTGGGCCTTTGGTGGTGGTGGGGGTGCTGGTGCCACAACACTGTAAGTCCTCACTCGCTCTTGGTGGGGGCAGAAACGGGCCCTGCTGTGAAATATTAGATCAAGAATTGTAATTACATGCCCCTGTTGAACAGGGGCTGAAAAATTGGGCCTTAGGCACTGGTGCTGATGCCACAACACTGCAACCCCTCACAAATACTCTAGTTGAAACACAGAAACGAGCCCTGCTGCAAAGTATTGCATCAAAAATTGTAATTACACTCCCCTGTTAAACAGGGGCTGAAAAATTGGGCCTTAGGCACTGGTGCTGGTGCCACAACACTGCAACCCCTCACAGATACTCTAGTTGGAACGCAGGAATGAGCCCTGCTGCAAAGTATTGCATCAAAAATTGTAATTACACGCCCCTGTTAAACAGGGGCTGAAAAATTGGGCCTTAGGCACTGGTGGTGGCACCCAGAACCAAAAATGTTCTTACAAGCTATCAGCGTGATCATTGAGGAGGAAGAGGATAATTACTCAGGATAGTCACTCAGCATCAGCATAGGCAGTCTTTGAAGGGATCTGAGATTTCAAAAAAAATTATTCGGTTACATCAGCATCAGGTGCTTGGTAGCTGGTGGTGATCCAAGACTGATTCATTTTTATGAAGGTCAGTCGATCGACCGAGTCGGTGGACAGACGCACCCTGTGATCGGTTACAAAGCCTCCAGCAGCACTGAATGTGCGTTCCGAAAGAACGCTGGATGCAGGACAGGCCAGTAGCTCAATTGCATACTGTGCAAGCTCTGGCCAGTGATCCATCCTCAAGACCCAGTAACCCAGAGGATTTTCGGTGGGAAAGGTGTCCAAGTCAGATCCTGCCCCTAGGTATTCCTGCACCATGTAAAACAGACGCTGGCGATGGTTGCTGGAACCGATCATACCTTGGGGCTGCAGACCAAAAAATTGTCTGAACGCATCGGTCAGATGGCCACCTTCTCCACCGCTTCTTCTTTGACTGACTGAAGCCTCAGCAACACGTTGTCCAGAAACAGGAGTTTGTAACCTCCCAGTCTCTGGGAACGCATTACACAGACCTTTCTGCAAGGCCTCCCGAAGATATTTCATCCTCTGCGCCCTCTGCGATGGCAAGATAAGGTCTGCAACCTTACCCTTGTAACGTGGATCAAGGAGGGTTGCCAGCCAGTATTGGTCCTTCTCCTTGATACCACGAATACGAGGATCCTTCCGCAGGCTTTGCAGGATCAGGGAGGCCATGCAGCGTAGGTTTGCTGAGGCATTCGGTCCAGAGTCCTCTGGGTCACTAAGGACGACATGGCCTGCAGCCACCTCCTCCCAGCCACGTACAAGTCCATGTGTTTCTTGGGACTGATCCCTTAAAGACTGCAGCTGATGCTGAGTGCCAGGCTCCACCTCCATACTGACACAATCCTCCTCTTCCTGTGTGATCGGTGGGCACGCAGGAACACTGTCTGGATAAAGGGGGCCTTGAGAGCTAAGGAAGTCCTCCTCTTCCTGCCTCTGTTCTGCCTCAAGTGCCCTGTCCATTATTTGCCATGCAGCGTGTGCTCCAACAGGCGGACAAGGGGGACAGTGTCACTGATGCATGCACTGTCACTGCTCACCATCCTCGTGGCCTCCTCAAATGGTGACAGGACAGTGCATGCATCCCTGATCATGGCTCACTGGCGTGGGCCATGAAAAAAAAACAAGCTCCCCTGACCCTGTCCTGGTGCCATAGTCACTCAGGTACTCATTGATGGCCCTCTGCTGCATGTGCAGCTGCTGCAGCATGGCCAACGTTGAGTTCCACCTGGTGGGCATGTCACAGATTAGGCGGTTCTTGGGCAGGTTAAACTCCTTTTGGAGGTCTGCCAGCTGAGCAATGGCATTATATGACCGGCGGAAATGCACACAGACTTTCCTGGCCTGCCTCAGGACATCCTGTAAGCCCGGGTACCTGCCCAAGAACCGCTGCACCACCAAGTTAAGGACGTGAGCCAAACAGGGCACATGGGTCATTTGTCCCTGTCGGAGGGCAGAGAGGAGGTTGGTGCCATTGTCGCAAACCACCATTCCTGCCTTAAGTTGGCGTGGCATCAACCACCTCTGAACCTGCCCCTGCAGAGCTGACAGAACCTCTGCCCCAGTGTGGCTCCTGTCCCCCAAGCACACCAGCTCAAGCACCGCATGGCATCTTTTGGCCTGCATACTTGCGTAGCCCTGCTGGTTCCGAGGACAAAGAACAGGAAGAGGCCATGGAGGAAGAAGAAGAGGAGGGGGTAGAGGAGAGAGGTGTGTCACAATAATTAGTAGTGGCATTTTGGATTCGTGGTGGCGGAACAACTTCCAACACTACTGCACCTTGTACTGCATCCTTCCCAGCTGCCAGCAGAGTCACCCAATGCACGGTGAAACTTAGGTAATGTCCCTGTCCATGCCTGCTGGACCATGAGTCAGCGGTAATATGCACCTTACCGCTGACCGCCCTGTCCAGCGAGGCCAAGACATTGCCTTCCACATGCCGGTAGAGAATTGGAATCGCCTTCCGTGAGAAAAAGTGGCGTTTGGGTACCTGCCACTGAGGATTCATACATTCCACAAACTCACGGAAGGGGACAGAGTCTACCAACTGAAAAGGCAGCAGTTGAAGTGCTAGCAATTTTGCCAAGCTAGCATTCAACCGCTGGGCATGTGGATGGCTGGGAGCGAACTTCTTTCGGCGGTGCAGCAGCTGGGGCAGGGAAATTTGCCTGGTACAATCTGACGTCGGTGTACTGAAAGCAAATTGCCCACAAGTACTCGGCTGTGACACACCTAATTCTACACCTTCATTTCTCTCAGTGCAGGTCTCAGAGAGGACTGAAGGTATAGTGGGGTTGGAGATCTCAGCTGATGAGGAGCAAGGAGAGGTCCTCTTTGTTCTTTGGTGGGGGTCTTTTAAATACGCTTGCCAACGAACTGCATGGCAGGTCAACATATGTCTGGACAAGCATGTGGTGCCCAAGCGGGAGATGTTTTGGCCACGCAAGATACGCTTGAGACATATGTTGCAAATAGCAGCAGTGCGATCTGATGCACTCGTCTCAAAAAAGGCCCACACCAAAGAACTTTTTGAATAATGCGCAGAGACTGCAGCGCCCTGCACATGCGGAGCTTTGGGGAGTGATGCAGTCAGTGTGCTGCCCTTAGGCTTGCCCCTGGAGGGCATCCTGCCTCGTTGGTGATTTGCCGCCTCCTCCTTCTCTCTCCTATCAGGCACCCACGTTGAGTCAGTGACCTCATCATCCCCTCCCTCCTCATCACTGGAGCAAACCTGGCAGTATGCTGCAACAGGGGGAGCATGACTGCCAGATTGCTGTCCTTCTTGGGCACCCCCTCTGTCCGTGCTCACGTTACTGCCTTCATCTAGCTTAGTATCATCATTGCCTTCCACATGCTGGGCATCCTCTTGGAGCATGTACCCAACACTGTGGTCAAACAGTCCGAGGGACTCCTCAGGAGGACATGGTGGGGCTAGGGAAGGAGTCACTGATGACATTGAGCTGAGGGAAGAGGCCACTGCTTTGCCAGACAAAGTACCCTGAGCATGGGTGAGAGAGGATGAGGAGGATGAGGACAGCTTGGTCATCCACTCGACCAAGTCTTCCGCATGTTGCGGCTTAACACGGCCAGCTGTCGAAAAAAAGGCCAAGCATGCCCCACGGCCACGTGCTGATGAGGATGCACCGTCTCCACGACCAGCACTGTTGCCTCTAGACACAGAGCCTGCTTGCCCTCTTTTATTGGCTTGTGACTGTCTGCCTCTCCTTGTTGGCCTTCCAAACATAGTAATGGCCTGTAGCTGCATTAAGCTTGGATATATATATATATATATATATATATATATATATATATTTATGTACTGATACTGCAGCTAGCAAAATCAACTGCCTGCCTGTAGTATGAGAACACCACCAACCTTCTACAGGTAGCTTTATCTGAACACTGTGCAGAGCTCGCAAAAAAATAACTTGTAGGTTTAGCTGAACACTGTGCAGAGGTCGCACTACACTAACTTGTAGTTTTAGCTGAACACTGTGAGCAGGACGCACTACACTAACTTGTAGCTTTAGCTAAACACTGTGCAGAGGTCTCACTACACTAACTTGTAGTTTTAGCTGAACACTGTGAGGAGGACGCACTATACTAACTTGTAGCTTTAGCTGAACACTGTGCAGAGGTCTCACTACACTAACTTGTAGTTTTAGCTGAACACTGTGAGGAGGACGCACTACACTAACTTATATCTTTAGCTGAACACTGTGCAGAGGTCACACTAAACTAACTTGTAGCTTTAGCTGAACACTGTGAGGAGGACGCACTACCCTAACTTGTAGCTTTAGCTGAACACTGTGCACTACACTAACTTGTAGTTTTAGCTGAACACTGTGCAGAGGTCACACTAAACTAACTTGTAGCTTTAACTGAACACTGTGAGGAGGACGCACTACACTAACTGTAAATAGTCTAGCTGCCTGACTGTGGTACTAATAGGATCAAAAGAACACCAGCAATTTTCTTCAGGTAGCTGTAAATACTGTAACAAGACAAGCCTGCCTGTCAGTAGGAAGATAACAGGAACGGATCTAGCTAAACTGAATACAGTGTATATATATATATATATATATATATATATATATATATATATATATATATATATATGCAACACCTGGGATGCATATATATACACAATACACTATAAGTGCAGCTAACTCACTGACTGTCCTGCCTAATCTAACTAACTCAAATGAAATGACACTGTCTCTCTCTCTCTATCTAAGCATGCTGGAACACACTACACAGGGCCGCCGTGCAGGCGGCCTTATATAGTGCGGGGTGTGTTCTAAACCCCCTGAGCCATAATTGGCCAAAGCCACCCTGGCTTTGGCCAATTACAGCTCTCTCTACTGACGGCGCTGTGATTGGCCAAGCATGTGGGTCATAGTGCATGCTTGGCCAATCATCAGCCAGCAATGCACTGCGATGCCTCAGTGAATTATGGGCCGTGACACGCCACACGAATTTGGCGCGAACGGCACATAACTTTCGCAATTCTGCGAACGATCGAACAGCTGATGTTCGAGTCGAACATGGGTTCGACTCGAACACGAAGCTCATCCCTACTGCTGACACCTTTGCTGCTATAGTGCTATGTGCTGGGTGTCCAGTGTGCCCCTGTGCCTTTAAAGAGGGGTGGGCTCCTTCCAGGCTCACCTGCCCAATGCCTATCCATTATAATGCATGTGCTTCCACTGTGGAGACTCTCAGAACTTAGAGTTAGGACTACAGAAAATGGGAGGGATCCTGTGATGGACCTGCGGGGCTATAAATAGCAGAGCTCAGACAACAGTCTATGCAATGCCTCCAAAGTGGTTGGACACACCTTCATTTTGGTCAGCATTATCTTGATCCTGATAGGTAATAACCCTTCCCTCATTTGTCACTACATATTTACTTTTTTGACCTGTTCTGACCTTGCATTACTGGGGCACTGGTGGGCACAGATGAAGCGACAGTGGCTCTCTGCGTGTGGGACTGATGTCCCTCTGAGAGAAGCCGATCGGCTTATCTGATTACTGTATGTAACCATGTAATGGATCTGTATATTTGGGCCAACTGTTTGGCATTATGACACCTTTTTCTAGTGTTGTTGCTTGTAGAAACGCAATAAACCTGTACTATGTTTTTATTACTGGCTGTGTGGCGCTTCATCTAAAATCCCAATGGGCAAAACTTTGCATTTACAGAAAATGAAGTGCCTTGGTGGGGCCTGTAGTTTGCACATATATTTGCAAATGTGTTCAGACTAAACCCCTGTTTTTAACGCATACTGTTAGACAGGACAATTTGGTTGGTCGCAGGCTGGTCTGTAAGTTGAGCTGGGAATTTTCTTTGGTTTTGGTTGACATGTGTCACCCTTCCAGTGCTCCTTGCTGCAAAGACCAGTTATAGGTGGGGACAGTGGTCACTTGTTTGTTTCCCATTATAACACAGTATTCCTAAATATCTTCTGGGTTGATTTTTTCAATATTTAGATATTAAAAGTAGATTCTTCAGTAACTTGCAGGTTTGTATGAATAAATTCTTGACATATCACAGCACATTTTAAAAGACAGTATAATTTTCAAAAAGCTGTACTTTTTATCATTAACAAGCTATCCTTTAGTTCCAGTACAATGGCCAAGACACAAGGTGAGAAGCTGCAGCAGGGGCTGATCTGATTCTGACATTCATGAACACGACCAAGAACTGCACAGACATTAGGTTTTAATTGATAGCGTCATCTCTTAGGCTGGCCATACATTATACAATTTTCTTGTACAATTTTCCTTTACCAAAACCATATAAAATGAAGTCAAACCTAAATACTTTCAATGTGTATGCAATCAGGCAGGCCCTTGCACTACATAGTTGAAGGTAAATCTAAAGTAAATTGAACAAGAAAATTGTATAATATATGTCCAGCTTTAGCCGGCATCTCAGTCCAGGAAGAGGATGGTCATCCTAGGTGATACCTAAATAAAGTAAAGCTGATGAAGAGTGGTTCCTGCGTTCTCTGGGAAGCTCACACAGCTGTGCAAAATGCATAAACACCACAGTGTTTATCAGCCCGGTCTTAGAGCCACACACATGTAGCGTATATCCGCTCCACTCATCACCGCACGAAGCGGGACCACTACTGAGAATTAGTGTACATCTACATCCACAGACAGGCAAAGGATGACTGCTCTTCCACTACCTGAACCGTCCCCGAGACTGGCTTTTTTGGGCATCTGAGGAGTCAATCGGTACTGGATTAAGGAAGCAAGCAGCACAGCAAGTGAGATTGTGTCAGGAACCCTGCAATCCCATCATTTAAATTTTTCTCCATGCATTGCATATGCTAAATCCCATGCCATCTGGCTGTGGCGGCTTCCTGTACCAGCGACCAAAGACCTATATCACATGCTCCCCTATAGCCAAGTCTAGATGCCTATCATATTTTGAAGCTCATCCATACATATGTACATATGTTAGTAACTTTGAACTATATGCTGGATTATCCTCTTCACAGCTGACTGTATTATCTCACAGATTTTCAGGATTTACATTTCCGTTTTTCCTACTGTGATACCATTACTTGCTTTATACTCAGGAGATTCCTGCTTTTTTGGTATATCCATACCTGTTGTCACTGAAGGCTGATTTTAGACTTTCAACATTGAGTCTAACACCCACCTCTCCCCCGCATGTGTGCTGAGTGTCTCTGTGTGTGCCAGTGAGCCTAGGCTGCTATGTTTTTCACTTTTATTGTGACATGGTTGTCATGATTTTTTAATAATGGTGAAGGTTTTACTGTTTTTGTGGCTAATAGCCATACATTATTGGAATTGTGTCTCTTTTCTATTAATAAACTTTGTATCTATGCCGCTGTGAGTTCCATATTGAAGCCCCTTTACAAACCTGCTTGGCTTGTTTTATTTTCTATGCATATTCTATTTGGCTTTGGGAACCCCAACCTATTAAGTTGAGTCTGTAAAATACATACGATCTAAACTTTCAGTGTAAACTTTCAGATTTACCTTGAACTATATAGTTCAAGGTAAATCTAAAGAAAATTGAATTAAAAAAATGGAGACTTTAGCCGGCATCTCAGTCCAGGAAGAGGATGGTCATCCTAGGTGATACCTAAACAAAAGAAAGCTAAAGAAGAGAGGTTCCTGTGTTCTCTGGGAAGTAATAAATATATAAGTGTATCTGTGTTAAGCCCAGGACACACTGACAGTTTTTTTCTGCTCAACCCAGCTGGCTGAACAAACAGAAACTGAGGAGCTTGTGAGAAGCTTGCTGTACTAACTATGTGATGTTAGTACAGTGATCTCCCCACTGAGCTATTGTGTTCCGGACAGAATCCAGACATTCGGACATGTACACACAAGCCAAATATTGGCCAGTTTCTGTTGAACTGGCAGATATTTGACCCGTGTGTACAAGGCTTTATACACTTAGCACACATGGACAAAACACATGGACAAAACATGAAAAAATATATTTGATGTTAGGTTCACTTTTAACTGTTTGCATAAACCATCTTTTTAAAAATATAATCTGTTTTTAAAGACCTTCACTGCATTAAAGGTTTCTGTTGAATAATCATTTAAAAATGTAATGTGAACCTGTCAGTCATTTTAGGGTAAACATTGAAAAGGTAAGTCCTGCCTTAAAGTAAGGCTAGAAAAGTCTCTTCCATGCATATTAGTTTCTCTTTGTTAGAGGGGTCTAACTTCTGGGCTTTGCAATGCACATCTGGAAACCAGGACGGACGTGGAGAAAGCCAAGGACATTCCTTTTTTTTGGTCAGATCCACCTGAACACATGAGGACACCCTGAATGTTTTAAATCCTCTAATTCTCTTACTGGTACCCTAGATATAAGCCCATCTTTTCCCAAACAGGACAGGAAATACTCCTCCTGGACAGGAAATGCTATGGGAAAGGATAACTTCAATACAAAAGAAAAGCTTTTATTATAGAACACAGGATAAAAAGGTGAAATAATTCGATACATCTTTGTTGAAAACCATTTTTGCCTGGAGATAAACTGTAATTTATTTTTCATTCTGTTTTTTTTTTTTTTTTTTTTAATAAAATCATATTGAATATCCAATTATTTTCCTTGAATTCTATGTACAATTTCCAGTGGTACAAATCTGTGTCTTCCAAACAGGCTGAAATGTAATTGGCGTGGATTTTATTATCTATTCATAATGATAGCTGAGGGCATTGTAGAAAAAGAAAGGGTTGTAGGCTTTCTGCACAGCAATTAATTCTATTATTAAATGCAAAGAAAAAAAATGAGGCTGCCAGCTGTAGCGTTATAATGTTTTTTTCAGCAATAACAATGGCAACGCAGTTATTTTGTTTGTATAATAACCAAATGAAGAAACCCTTTTCACACATATAAGACAACTTATATAATATATGACAATGTTCTAAGCAGCAGCATTGCTTGAGTCCTAAAAAAAAGACAAGGACACCTTGTCCATTCCTTCTTAGAAGAAAAGTAGAGTGTCTCACCAAACACTAATAGCTCTTTCCTTTATGTTATTTATTTATTTTTTAATTGTAAAAATCAAAGTGGATGGAAGTAATGCTAAATGGTCGCTGATCTAAGATGTTAAAGTGCCCAACCTTTCTACCTTTGCCACCAACCAAACCATCTTTTATAACTTAAACAGCTACAAGAAGATAAGAACAAAGCCTTTTCATGCCAAGGTAATATCACTAAAGCCAGTCATAGATGGAGTGATTTTCTTTCCTGCAAGTACAGGTTGCAGGAAAGAAAATTGCTGGATTCCTCCATCAACACAGGCACCTCGGAGTCATTGTGTTCTCCCGGAGGGTGGGCAGGGATAACGTACCTGCTGGGAAAATACAGTGATTACTGCTAATGGCTATAGTAGCCGCTAGCAATAATCCCATGTAAAATCCGACAGGTTGATCGTACCCAAGCTGATCGATCAACTTGGGTACATTCAGCCTGTCCATATATGGTTCAATTCTTGGCCAGTACATGCTGAACCAGCCAAGGTTCAAACCTTATTTGGTCGGTTTTAGTTTTTAGCAAATATCACCTGCAAAAATCTGACAATAACAGATTGAACAACAAAGAAAGAGAAGTTGAAGTTAATCTCAGTTTACAACATGGAGGGACACATGCAGAGACACTGTCATTTCGGACAAAGTGACAGCATATATCTTGAGCCCCCTTCCTCCCCGTTATACTTTCATTACCAGCAATACCATGCAGCATCTGACTCCACTGCTGCACGACAGAAGATGAAACTTCTTTGCGTGGGGAACATGTCGACTACCCCCATTGACCATGCACAGGTCTAGCACCTATTCACTAGCAGGTATGAGCAAATGTGTATGGTTTAAGTTATTGGGGGGGATCATTAAAGTGATATTAAATCTCATTTTTTTAATTAAAATAACAAACAAGTCATCATACTTACCTGCTCTGTGCAATCCAGGCCCCCACCACCTATCCAGGCCCCTACTCTTTGACGAGTGCCCCCAAGGAAATCCGCTTTCCATGGGGGCACTCGTGTGTGCTCGCTCCTGATCCACCCTGTCTGCATCTATTGACACAGAGCGGGTGGCTCTGCCCTGCCCCCCCCCGCACGCTCCCTCATCATCATTTGATTGACGGCAGTGGGAGCCATATCAATCTTCCCAATGAGGAGGGAGTCAGCTGGATCAGATTGGGCTCAGGTGGGGGCTGGGGGATCCTGTAGCACAGAATGCATTACATTAGGGTAAAAAACAAAAAACTTTAAGGTTTTAGAAACAGTTTAAACCCATTGCGAAGTTTGAAAATTGTTAACTTGAAAGCTAAGTTCACCTTTTTTTTTTTCTTTCTAAATTCCAGCTCCTCTATGTACCAATATACCATATACTTCTTTTTATCCTACACAGAGCTTGGCTTAAGCCTCGTATGTACAATCGGATTTTCCGACGGGAAATGTGTGATGACAGGCTGTTGGTGGAAAATCCGACCGTTTGTATGCTCCATCAGACAATTGTTGGCCAACTTTCCGTGGACAAACGTTGGATGGCAGGTTTATAAATTTTCCGCGGACAAATGTCTGCTGTTGGATTTTCCGAGCGTGTGTACACAAGTCCATTGGACAAAAGTCCAAAGTACAAACACGCATGCTCGGAAGCAAGAAGAAGCGGTCGGTCTTGTAAACTAGCGTTCATAATGGAGAATTAACGTTCGTGACGTCGCAAATTATGAATTCTAGAAATGCTGCGCACAATTCTCTTCTTCTTTAATGTGATAATAATGAAGCTGCTGTGATGGTGATACTGATGGAGCTCTGCCAAACGTATTTTCAAAGGCTTTTTTTTCTAGTGATATCAGGAATAATATTATTATGCTTGTTTTTTGTTTTTATTTGGGCAAGTTACCACAACACCATTATCCCATAGTTTTTAAGATACAACTATGTTGGTGTCCCTTGTCAATTTTACATTGTAATTTTTAACCTTCCTGGCAATTATTTCAGATTTTTGATGCTGAAAGCGGTACAATTATTTTGCATGAAAATTTGGCGTTTTATATTGTAGGTCTGTAATGCTTAGGAATAACTCACTTAAATCTGTCCAAACAAGAATCTAGTAGACATCCCGGGTATGATAAAGTTTGAAACACGAAATCATAAATTATAATATAATAAATAACTATAAATAATTATAACAAATAATAATAATAAAAATTATTCAATAATGTAATCAAATCAAAAACACTGAAATTTGCTCAGTTGCAGAATTGTCACTGTCATTACTTTCAGTGTTTGATGACGGATTTCCCCACAAATCACTATCGCTCAATTCTGCAAGTGATTCTAATTTATTATCGCTGTTTTCTAGCTGGTCCAAAACCACTTTTGATGTAAAGGATCAGTTCTGGTTGCCATCGACAATCTCCAGTTTCCAGGCAGAAAGAACAGTATTTATAATATACAACTGCATGCAGGGCACTGGAGAAACCACTAGGGACAAAAGGGATGTGAAATAAATTGATACAGTAATGTAATCTGTAAGATTACAGTGTACTGTATATGTATTGTGTTTTTTACCTTTTGAATTTGGTGCCGTTCTCCGTCCCCGTGCATCGCAATGCTCGCAGGGAACGGAGCTCAGCTCTCTGATAGATCAAGCGGAGAACGGCTCGCACACAGAGCGGGGAGGAGATCGCAGGATCTTGGGGACAAGGTCAGTTTGCTGTACCTGGATCCTGCGATGCAATCCCTAGTGTGGCTCGGGGTTGCCGCTTTTGGTGCTGAAAATCCATCCTGAGCCACACTCGGGAATAACGTCAGGGAGGTTAAAATGTAACTGCCTACTCCCAAACTGTCATTTGAAGTAAAACACATAGCCAAGTATTATTCTCCACAATTTTTTTTAAGCCAAGGGCATGTCATGCAAAGATACAATGGGAGGCTTCCATAGTGTAAAACTGTTTATTGTTATCAAAAAAGCCCCCCTAGTAAAAGTTATGCTTACAAGAAATAAACTTTAAAATACAGCCATTCACAGTGTCAATGTCAGCTCACTGCAGATCCAGGGAATTCAATCAATCCCGCCCGGCGCGATGAGTCCCGGGATGACGTTGTTTGTGTAAAGCTGATGGGTCGCGTGGCCACACCCTCCGTTTTATAAGAAATGTCAGTAGAAGCGAAGTGTCACACGGCTGAAGTCTCCCACTGAGGCAGATCGTGCGGACGGAGCAGAGAAGAAGCCTGGAGGAAGATGCGGGACGAGAAGAGCGGAGGAAGAAGAAGATCGAGAAGAAGATGATGAGGAAGACGATAGAGGATGAAGAAGAACACCGAAAGAACACCAGAAGAAAGAAGATGGAAGAATAAGCCGAAAGAAGAAGAAATTAATAAAGGACTTGTCAAAAACCATCTCTTGTGTTTTTTAACCTTTTTGACACATTTTTGTGAAATGGTAAGGGTACATTCAGGGATCTGGGGCTACCCTTGTTAAAGGGGGCTTCCAGATTTCGATAAGCCCCCCGCCCGCAGACCCCCACAACCACCGGGCAAGGGTTGTGGGGATGAGGCCCTTCTCCCCATCAACATGGGGACAAGGTGCTTTGGGGGGCTACCTGAAAGCACCCTCCTAATGTTGAGGGCATGTGGACTGGTACGGTTCAGGAGCGGGGGGGCGCTCTCTCGTCCACCCCTCTTTTCCAGCGGCCTGCCAGGTTGCGTGCTCGGATAAGGGTCTGGTATGGATTTTTGGATTTTTGGGGGGACCCTACGCCATTTTTTTTTATTTTGGTGGGGGGTTTGCCTTAAAATCCATACCAGGTATGGATTTTGAGGGGGACCCTCATGCCATTTTTTTTTTAAATTTTGGTGCGGGGTTCCTCTTAATATCTATACCAGACCTGAAGGGCCTGGTATGGAATTTAGGGGGACCCCCACTCCATTTTTTAAAAAATTTTGGTTCGGGGTTCCCTGTGGGGAAATCCCATGCCGTTTTTATCAATGAACTTTTATGTGTATTGTCGGACCGACAATTCATTAATAGCCGCAAGTAGTTTTAAATGACTTTTTTTCCTTTGAAATGTCATTTTGCTGTCAGACTGTTCTAAACATGGGAAACATGCGCCCCTTTACAGGCATACGATAGACACCCCCCAGGTACAAAATTTAAAGGAATATTACACTTTTATTGTTTCACTTTAACCACTTGACCACTGGGCACTTAATCCCCTTACTAACCAGACCAATTTTCAGCTTTCGGGGCTCTCACATTTCGAATGACAATTACTCAGTCATGCAACACTGTACCCATATGAAATTTTTGTCCTTTTTTCCACACAAATAGAGCTTTCTTTTGGTGGTATTTAATCACCACTGGGTTTTTTATTTTTTGCGCTATAAATCAAAAAAGATGGAAAATTTGATTAAAAAAAATAAAAAATTCTTTGTTTCTGTTAAAATTGATTGCAGAGTATTGACGAGTATTGGTAGAGTATTGGCGAGTATTGGTAGAGTATTGACGAGTATTGGTAGAGTATTGGTAGAGTATTGGCGAGTATTGGCAGAGTTTTGCAGTTTTGCAGAGTATTGGCAGAGTTTTGCAGAGGATTGGCAGAGTATTGCACAGTGTTGCAGAGTATTGCACAGTGTTGCAGAGTATTGCAGTGTATTTACATTGAGCAGCACTGTGGGCACTAAACATCCAGCCCACAGCACTGCTACCATCTCTCCCCCTCTCCCCTCGCACTGTACCAATCGGTACACAGAGGGGAGGAACCGGTGTCATGATGACGTGATGCCGGTTTGTTTACATCTGATCGCTCCGTCATTTGACAGAACAATCACGTGGTAAACGGCCTCAATCAGTGGCTATTTACCGTGATCCGTGATGCGCCCGGTCCTCCGGACCCCGCGGTCATGGATGTTCCTGGGTGCGCGCCCCAGGGGGCGCGTGGGAGCAACATTCTGGAATGACGTCCCACGGACATCCACCCAGAATAAGCCGACTGCGCTGTTGCCGTCTTTCGGCAATGGCCCGGTCGGCAAGTGGTTAAACATTATTAAAATCACTGCTCCCAAAAAACGTCCGTTTTTAAAACGTTTTGCATTGATACATGTCCCCTGGGGCAGGACCCAGGTCCCCAAACACTTTTTATGACAATAACTTGCATATAAGCCTTTAAAATGAGCACTTTTGATTATTCATGTTCGTGTCCCATAGACTTTAACGGTGTTTGCGTGTTCGAACGAATTGCCTGTTCGCATGTTCTGATGCGAACCCCTTCAGGTCTGGTATGGATTTTAAGGGGAACCCCACGACAAAATTAAAAAAAAAAAACGGTGTGGGGTCCCCCTAAAAATCCATACCAGACCCTTATCCGAGCACGCAACCTGGCAGGCCGCAGGAAAAGAGGGGGGGGAGAACCCCCTCCTGAACCGTACCAGGCCACATGCCCTTAACTTGGGAGGGTGCTTTGGGGTAGCCCCCAAAACACCTTGTCCCTATGTTGATGAGGACAAGGGCCTCATCCCCACAACCCTGGCTGGTGGTTGTGGGGGTCTGCTTATCGGAATCTGGAAGCCCCCTTTAACAAGGGGACCCCCAGATCCCGGCCCTCCCCCCTGTGTGAAATGGTAAGGAGGTACAAAAGTACCCCTACCATTTCACTAAAAAACTGTCAAAAATGTTAAAAATGACAAGAGACAGTTTTTGACAATTCCTTTATTTAAATGCTTCTTCTTTCTTCTTTCTTCTATTTTCTATCTTCCTTCGGTTTCTTCCTCCATCTTCTTCTTCTTCTGGTTCTTCTGGTTCTTCCTCCGGTGTTCTCGTCTGGCATCTCCTCCGCGGCATCGGCGTCTTCTTCGATTCTTCTCCTCGGGCCGCTCCGCATCCATGATGGCATGGAGGGAGGCTCCCGCTCTTCTCTTCATCTTCTCTTCATCTTCTTCTCTTCATCTTCTTATTGGGCCGCTCCGCATCCATGATGGCATGGAGGGAGGCTCCCGCTGTGTGATGCTTCTCCTCTTCTGACGGTTCTTAAATAACGGGGGGCGGGCCACCTGGTGACCCCACCCCCCTCTGACGCACGGTCACTTGACAGGACTTCCCTGTGGCATCACGGTGAATGCCACAGGGAAGTCCAGTCAAGTCACCGTGCGTCAGAGGGGGGCCGGGTCACCGGGTGGCCCCGCCCTCCATTATTTAAGAACCGTCAGAAGAGGAGAAACGTCACACAGCGGGAGCCTCCCTCCATGCCATCATGGATGCGGAGCGGCCCGATAAGAAGATTCCAGATTCCGATAAGCCCCCCGCCCGCAGACCCCCACAACCACCGGCCAGGGTTGTGGGGATGAGGCCCTTGTCCTCATCAACATGGGGACAAGGTGTTTTGGGGGTCTACCCCGAAGCACCCTCCCAATGTTGAGGGCATGTGGCCTGGTACGGTTCAGGAGGGGGGGCACTCTCTCGTCCCTCCTTCTTTTCTTGCAGCCTGCCAGGTTGTGTGCTCGGATAAGGGTCTGGTATGGATTTTTGGGGGGACCCCAAGCCGTTTTTTTTTTTTTTTTCGCGGGGTTCCCCTTAAAATTCATACCAGACCTGAAGGATCTGGTAAAATTTATTAGGAGGACCCCACGCCATTTTTTTTTAAATTTTGGCCGGGGTTCCCCTTAATATCCATACCAGACCTGAAGGGCCTGGTATGGAATTTAGGGGGACCCCCACATCATTTTTTTTTTAATTTTGGTTCGGGGTTCCCCTGTGGGGAATTCCCATGCCGTTTTTATCAATGAACTTTTATGTGTATTGTCGGACCGACAATTCATTAATAGCCACGAGTAGTTTAACCGCTTCCCTACCCGGCCATAGACAAATGACGTCCACAGATGGGATCTCCCATCCTGGGTGGACGTCATATGACGGCCTCGGGTTCTCGGCCGCCTAAGGGGGCGCGCGCCGCCGCGTTGCTCGGGACCCGGTGCGTGTGCCCGGCGGCCGCGATGTCCCCCGGGCACCCGCGATTGCCCGTTAACCGGGCCGCACCATGGATCTCTGTGTGTAAACACAGAGATCCACGTCCAGTCAGCTCAGAGGAGAGCGATCTGTGTTCCCAGAACGGAGGAACACTGATCGGTCTCCTCCCCTTGTGTGTCCCCTCCCCCTACAGTTAGAAGCATTCCCTAGGAAACACATTTAACCCCTCCCCGCCCCCTAGTGGTTAACCCCTTCACTGCCTGTCACATTTACACAGTAATCAATGCGATTTTATAGCATTGATCACTGTATAAATGTGAATGGTCCCAAAAATGTTTCAAAAGTGTCCGATGTGTCCGCCATAATGTCGCAGTTACGAAAAAAATTGCGATCGCCGCTATTACTAGTAAAAAAAAAAATAATAATAATTTTTTTTTAAAAATGCCATAAATCTATCCCGTATTTTATAGACGCTATAACTTTTGCGCAAACCAATCAATATACGCTTATTGCGATTTTTTTTTTACCAAAAATATGTAGAAGAATACGTATCAGCCGAAAATGAGGAAAAAATTTGTTTGTTTTTTTTTAAATTGGGATATTTATTATAGCAAAAAGTAAAAAATATTGTGTTTTTTTCAAAATTGTCACACTTCTTTTGTTTATAGCACAAAAAATAAAAACCGCAGAGGTGATCAAATACCACCAAAAGAAAGCTCTATTTGTGGGGGGAAAAAAGGACGTCAATTTTGTTTAGGTACAACGTCGCACGACCGCGTAATTGTCGTTTAAAGTGTGACAGCGCTGAAAACTAAAAATTGGTCTGGGAAGGAAGGGGGTGAAAATGTCCGGTATTGAACCGGTTAAATTACTTTTTTTCCTTTGAAATGTCATTTTGCTGTCAGACTGTTCTATTCACGGGAAACATGCGCCCCTTTACAAGCATACTATAGACACCCCCCAGGTACGAAATTTAAAGGGATATTACACTTTTATTGTTTCACTTTAAGCATTATTAAAATCACTGCTCCTGAAAAAACGTCAGTTTTTAAAACTTTTTTTGCATTGATCCATGTCCCCTGGGGCTGGGCCAGGTCCCCAAACACTTTTTATGACAATACCATGAATATAAGCCTTTAAAATTAGCACTTTTAATTTCTCCCATAGACTTTTAAAGGGTGTTCCGCGGCATCCGAATTTGCCGCGAACACCCCAAATTGTTCGCTGTTCGGCGAACTTGCGAACAGTAGCAGTAGGGACACCTGTCTGGTCAAGGATGTTGATGAAGATGTCAGGGTTGGGTTAGGAGACTTATGGTGAGGTTGAAGCACAAGCTTGGACCTAATCGGCGTGACACCATGCTGACCCTTGTTCCCATATGGTAAGCCTCTAAACTGCCTTGTGAGACTTTTGGTGAGGTTGAAGTCTAAGCTTGGACCTACTCGGCATGACACCATGCTGACCCAGTCTTTCCCATACAGTAAGCTTCTAAACTGCCTTGTGAGACTTCTCTCCTTCTTGCTTGAGGGTGCAGATATTGCAGCAGATGCAGATGAAGAATCTTGTGGAGTTGGGTAGAGGTGGAAAGTGAGGAATGAGAAAGAGTGCCTGTCTTCTGATGCTAACCTAGAGCCCTTTACAAGCTACCCTAGCTTCCTTGTTGCTGTTCTGCCCCTCCCTCCCTTTTCTCTGGACCCTTGTACAGTCAGCCACCTTTATTCCCACCCTCCTTATCACCAGAGCCCCCTTGGCAGTAAGCTGCAATTGTAGAAACATTAATGTCAATTGCTGCTCCCTGGATCATGTACCCATGCTCTATGCTTTTTGTGCTCTCCTGTGCTTCAGTAAGTAAAAAATTCACACTGCTGCCCACTTTGACTGCTTTGATAAACACCCTACTAGACTATGAACTGTGGACCACCATCAAGATAGATCATGTCAATATGGTAGAGGACCTCAGAGAGGCAGACTAATCTGGTCCCAAGGAGGAATTTTGTTGCATCTATTTTCACTCCCTAAAGAAAGAGGTGATGCAAAAAGCTTGGGAGAAGAAATCGCTAGAATTTGACATCACCCCTATACTTTTCCTCCCAGATTTCTCAAGCCAAAAGCTCAGATCCAGATGAGACCATTGCTGCAGGAGCTTCCTATTGCTGGGGCCAACAATTTCACCTACTAGTGAAAAAAGAAAAATGATCCTGTAATCTACACTATCCAGGCTGACTTCCAGACTTCCCATTCTCTTTCATAAACGCAGATCTAATCGAGATCCCTGACTGGCTGTCACTCATTTCAGACTGGGGACTATACTGTCTTGCTGCTCCTTTACCACAACGTCAAAGAAAGCAACTTTCCTGTTCAGCAAGGAAAAATGACATGTCAAGCCTAGCTCCAATGAGATTGTAGGTTTGGAACTATTTTACATCTGGACGGGAGTACCATAGTGAGTATCAAGCTTATACCTGAGGGTTTACACCTCCTCCATCTTTTTTTCTTTATTGTCTTCATGGACATTTATGAAAACTGTGCTACCTCAAAGTAGGGGGAAACTAGGGAAATGGGTAACAAATTAATGATATCGCACTGTTTTGATCTGCAAAATGGGATGCAATAGGGATTCCATCTATCTTCCCTTATCTTTATTATTACTCTAGAACCCTCTCTGTGCCATATCAGGGCCAACTCCAATATTACAAGCATCCCTTCTCCATCAGGTGAACATAAGCTACTGAGATATGCTGATGACATTATTTTTCATTACTCGCTCATTTACCACACTCTCCAACCTTCTCTCTGGACCCAACTTCAAAATGAATTCAAATAAATCTGAAACACTAAGCATCAACGTTAGCAAAACAAGAGACCTCTCATACCAAAAGCATTTCCCCTTTTTGTGGGGGCAAAAAGAATTAAATTACTTAGGGGTTAAAATTACAACCTCACGAGGCGCTCTTCCAAGCAAACTTTCTCCCACTTCTCAACGAGGTAAAGCAAGAACTCAATAGAATTTCACTAGGACAGTTATCCTGGGGGGGGGAATAAATATCTATAAAATGGTCGTACTGCCAAGAATTACATATAAAATGAAAATGTTGCCAATAGCGTTCCCGCAAACATATCTCAGAAAATTGCACTTGATTTTTCAAAGATTTATTTGGAGAGGAAGAATACCCCAATTAAAATTTACACAATTGATAAAAGCCAAAGGTAAAGGGGGATGGGGAGCACCAGATGTCCGTGAATATTATGAAGCTATAGCTATCACCAGAGTAATAGACTGGGCGAAAGATAAAGTAGATAAACACTGGGTAAAAATGGAGAAGGAAATTAGTGACACTAAGTTGAATAAAATAATTTGGATTCCATCACATCTAAGGAAATTAAGTACTGAAACGCACAAGATTACCAGACACGCACAAAAAATATGGGACACTTTGCATAAAAGGGAGCACTGGGGGTTTAACTCTCCTTTAATTTCACTTAAGGATTCAGATTATTTTGCACCAGGGATAGGGGAGTGGTTTGGGGGGTGGCTACTAGATGAGAACATACAGTTAAAAGATGTAATGCACCAGAACAAAATTTGTACATTCCAAGAGCTAAAGGACAAGAAAACCCTACTGGTTATCAATACTTGGCGGTACAATCTGTTGAGTCATTTTATAGAAGCCCTACCACAACCAATTAGATCGAAGGAGAATTTACTCCCATTAGAAAAAATGTGTATGGACAAAGAAAAGAAGGGCGGGTTCTCCCAGATCTATAAAATGTTAATAGGGCGGGGGAGTACAGAAGGGGTTCATGCAAAAATGGGAGAAGGAACTAGGAAGGAAGCTTACAGGCCCAGAAGTGTAATTGATTCTGAGAAGAGCATCTGCCACGTCGGTAAACTCCAAAATCCTAGAGCTAAATTTTAAATGTTTGGCTAGGATGTATCTGACCCCGGACCGTATAAACAAATTTCAAAGTACATCTTCACAATATTGTTGGAGGGGGTGCAAGGAAACAGGATCAATGGCTCACATTTGGTGGCTATGCCCGATAATTAAAATATTTTGACGCGAAGTGAGGGGATTTATTAAAGATATAACTGGAATCAGCTTATTGGATGACCCTTGGGTTTGCCTATTTCATATGAGTGAAATGCCCACTAAAGCTTATCTGAGAACACTTTTGCCACACCTCAACGACGCGGCCAAAAGCCTGATACCTAAGTACTGGAGAAGGAGAGAAAGACCCACGATGAGGGATTGGTTTAATAAAATCAATGAGATTCACAGCTTAGAATACTTAAGGTTTAGTGAAGGGATGAAAATGGGGGCCTTTGAAACAAATGCAGAGCCTGGGTCGAATTTAAGGAATCCCTGAGAGCCGCCGAGATATGGATTTCCTAGTAAGAAAAGATAGCGACCCACTGACCAGTGGAAAGGAGTGCTGGGAGGCTGAAATAGAGGTAGAAGACAAGACCCCGGAGGAGAAGGGGGGAACAGGATGGGTACGGTCTCAGGGTAGAGGGGGGCAGGGCCAGGGGGGAGGGGGGGGATAATATGTGGGAGTGAATGGAAATATGAAAAACAAATACCGCCTAGTTAAGTTATAAGGTGTAAACTGATGAAATTTATATGGCCACGATGATGTGACGAAAGAATGGGACAAATTTGAATTTTTAATAATTGAAAAATGACTCCCAGAGAAATTATCTTGCTGATGTGGCAAGAAAAAAAAAAAAAGAAAGTGAGGAATTAGAAAGAGTGCCTGTCTTCTGATGCTAACCTAGAGCCCTCTACAAGCTACCCTAGCTTCCTTGTTGCTGTTCTGCCCCTCCCTCCCTTTTCTCTGGACCCTTGTACAGTCAGCCACCTTTATTCCCACCCTCCTTATTACCAGAGCCCCCTTGGCAGTTAGCTGCAATTGTAGAAACTTTGATGAAGATGTCAGGGTTGGGTTAGGAGACTTATGGTGAGGTTGAAGCACAAGCTTGGACCTAATCGGCGTGACACCATGCTGACCCTTGTTCCCATATGGTAAGCCTCTAAACTGCCTTGTGAGACTTTTGGTGAGGTTGAAGTCTAAGCTTGGACCTACTCGGCATGACACCATGCTGACCCAGTCTTTCCCATACAGTAAGCTTCTAAACTGCCTTGTGAGACTTCTCTCCTTCTTGCTTGAGGGTGCAGATATTGCAGCAGATGCAGATGAAGAATCTTGTGGAGTTGGGTAGAGGTGGAAAGTGAGGAATGAGAAAGAGTGCCTGTCTTCTGATGCTAACCTAGAGCCCTTTACAAGCTACCCTAGCTTCCTTGTTGCTGTTCTGCCCCTCCCTCCCTTTTCTCTGGACCCTTGTACAGTCAGCCACCTTTATTCCCACCCTCCTTATCACCAGAGCCCCCTTGGCAGTAAGCTGCAATTGTAGAAACATTAATGTCAATTGCTGCTCCCTGGATCATGTACCCATGCTCTATGCTTTTTGTGCTCTCCTGTGCTTCAGTAAGTAAAAAATTCACACTGCTGCCCACTTTGACTGCTTTGATAAACACCCTACTAGACTATGAACTGTGGACCACCATCAAGATAGATCATGTCAATATGGTAGAGGACCTCAGAGAGGCAGACTAATCTGGTCCCAAGGAGGAATTTTGTTGCATCCATTTTCACTCCCTAAAGAAAGAGGTGATGCAAAAAGCTTGGGAGAAGAAATCGCTAGAATTTGACATCACCCCTATACTTTTCCTCCCGGATTTCTCAAGCCAAAAGCTCAGATCCAGATGAGACCATTGCTGCAGGAGCTTCCTATTGCTGGGGCCAACAATTTCACCTACTAGTGAAAAAAGAAAAATGATCCTGTAATCTACACTATCCAGGCTGGCTTCCAGACTTCCCATTCTCTTTCATCAACTCAGATCTAATCAAGATCCCTGACTGGCTGTCACTTATTTCAGACTGGGGACCATACTGTCTTGCTGCTCCTTTACCACAACGTCAAAGAAAGCAACTTTCCTGCTCAGCAAGGAAAAATGACATGTCAAGCCTAGCTCCAATGAGATTGTAGGTTTGGAACTATTTTACATCTGGACGGGAGTACCATAGTGAGTATCAAGCTTATACCTGAGGGTTTACACCCCCTCCATCTTTTTTTCTTTATTGTCTTCATGGACATTTATGAAAACTGTGCTACCTCAAAGTAGGGGGAAACTAGAGAAATGGGTAACAAATTAATGATATCGCACTGTTTTGATCTGCAAAATGGGATGCAATAGGGATTCCATCTATCTTCCCTTATCTTTATTATTACTCTAGAACCCTCTCTGTGCCATATCAGGGCCAACGCCAATATTACAAGCATCCCTTCTCCATCAGGTGAACATAAGCTACTGAGATATGCTGATGAAATTATTTTTCATTACTCGCTCATTTACCACACTCTCCAACCTTCTCTCTGGATTCCACCATTACAGTAAGTTTTCGAACTTTAAAATAAACCTTCATAAATCAGAATCCCTGAATACTACATGTTCACAATGTACTCTCCATAACATCGTACCCCATTTTCTCTTTCAATAGGCACAACAGTACATTACCTATCTGGGCATACATTTTATGCGGTCTGTCAAAGAAATCTTTAACACAAACTTTCCCCTAATCTTCACCAAAATTGAATATGGTTTAATGACTTGTTCTCCTGGTTTGGAATGGCATCCTTAAGATGAACGTCTTCCCTAGAGCCCTTTACCTCCTCCATGTACTACCAGTTAGGGTACCAAGGGCATTTCTCAAACAGATACACACTGAGTTCAGAAATTTCCTTTGGGTTCAGAAATCTCATAGACTAAGTCATGCTCTCTTGACTCCACCTAAGCAGAGAGAAGGGTTAGGTTTCCCTAATCCTCTTAATTAAGCAAAGCAGTACACATGGTGAGAGCCCTAGAATAGTGCACCCATGGTCTAGATAAGTGATGAAATCAGCTGTAACAAACAGCTACATCTTTAGTGTTTACCTTGGCTTAAAGGGAAGATCTTATGGGTTGCCCATGCCCATCTATTGATTGGCAACACTACCACACTCTTACATACAGAGAGGAGGTTTATCTTGAATGACCCCTCTCGTTCGCCTATGACCCCCATCACAGGACATCCCAATGTCCCTGTAGAAAACTCAGACAAAGCATTTCAACCTTTTCTTACTAACAGCCAGTTTTAATTGAAACATTTCCTAACACTTAATGGTTTTAGGTCAATATTGGAAATTCAAACAATGATGGACCCCCGCATCTGATATTGGCGGGCCTTCCAGATTTGTCACTTTCTAACTCAAACATGGGGAAAATATTGCTTCTCCTCTTCTATAATGGCCTTTGAGGAACATAGTCCTCCCTGGTCCAACAAGGACTTTGTAAATCATATAAAATACTCACACATTCTCCAGATCAATATACCCCTCATACATTGCAAAGTGGGGGAATGATCTGTGGCCTGCTTTTTCAAATTAACAAAAAAACTGAATCCTTCTTTTCATGCTACAGCATTAGTGCCTAGCAAAATTCAAGGATCTGGATCTGGGTTAGATTCATAATGATATAGAGTCCCATAATCCTACAAAAAATCTTTCCACAGTGCCCACCCTCTGCTGGATATGTCAACAACAGGTGGGGTCATCTTACACATCTTTTGCAGCTGTCCACTCCTACAGAATTTTTGGAATTACGTGAGGGAAATCTTGTTTAAACTGACAGATGTCTGCCTGGGAAATGACCCTGTGGCCTTCCTCCTCCACCTTACACTGCTCTTAGCAGAGTGGTATAAGGGCTCACTCTTGATACATCTTCTGCATGCAGTGAAAGCCTGTATCCCTTTATATTGGAACTAGAATACCCCCCCTCCAAATCAGTGTTTGGCTCAGTAAAGTGCATGAAAGCAAAGCCATGGAAGATGTTATAGCCTAACCAAACCATAGAGGGGTACAATTTCATGAAACCTGGTTCTATTGGATGGATTTTACATATACTTTGGAATATGTTGTTGTATGCTTTGTCTGTGATACTCCCACTATCCTCCCCCTCTCCCACCTTTGTGGGTTATCTTTTTATACTGCTCTCTGTATCTTTCCTACAGAGACCTGAATTGAGACTTGTTTTCCAAGATCATACCGTGGTCCCACTCTAGGTCCACCCCTAAACCCTGGTGTGCTTGCTGGGTTGTCTGTTTGTGTACTGCTCTTGTATTGATGATGAGAAATGATTTGCCTCTCAGTATCCTAACTGTCCTACTCCTCTCACCTAACACTACAAAAGACAGTTGGGTCTCGCTTGACCAGAATGAATAGAGTGTGATATGCAGATTCCTACCTTTTTTTTTTTTCCTATAATAGCCGTTAGATTCATTATGTTCTTTACAAACTGATTCCTGAATGGGAGGCACAGCTATCATTATAATCACCAGAACAAACAAATATTTTGCAATGAAGAAAGTTGAAATTTCTGAACCTCTCTACTAAACAAGCCTTTAGGAGTATTTCAACAAAAATTAAATTCCCATTGCATGGATTGCCTGAAATGTTACGTAATACTGACTTCTGAGAAAATCAACGAGCCAACAATAGAAGCAGAAAATTAAAATTTTTAATGATATTGTGTACATCATGGGTGTACAGAATGCCTCCAGACTGCCATATTGCATTGGATTTTTAGTCAGTTTTGGAACATTAAAATAGCTGCAGACTGAAAGGTAAACATATATTTTTATGACATTAAATTACAAAATGGTTTTTATATTTGAGTTTTCCTTTTAATGTAAAATGTGAAAACCCCCCCTTTAAAGAACTGTCCAACTGAACATCAGAAAAGTTCCATTTACCTGCTGTCCAGTACCCGCAACCACCTGCACAAGTGTAAACCTAGCCTAAGGGAATCAAAACATGCTTGGACAAACATAGATCTATATTTATAGAAAAGGGTAAAAAATAAATAAATAAATAAATAAATACAAAAAATAAATCACTCACTATTTCGTTTCTACAATGAAAAAAAGAGAAGCCTACTACTGGGGTCATAGGGGCAAAGCATTTTCCCTTCTTCAGTCCTATTTTTCCCATTTTTTCCATGTTTTAAATATGGGGCATGAGATCCCCATAAACAATAACTCTTTCCTTACAAAAAACGTTTTAGCTTTTTTCCTAAAATTGCCCATGTGCTACAGCAATGTAGTCAGCATATTAAAAAAAAAAGTTCCTGTTTTAAAACATTTTGATTATCATATATCAGCAGCTGGAATCTGAAAGAATTATTAAGATCAGTGACTAAATAATTGCTCTTCGCATTGAAATTTAAACACCAGGTCATGTGCAGCTTCTTCTATTTTCGATGAATTTAAAAAAACATAATTTTTCATGAATTAATATTTGAACATCTCTTGCGCATCAGAATTGTACCAAAAAAAAAGTTTTCTTTTTCTTTTTGTTTCTTTTTCTTTTACCTTCGCTTTCTGGTGTTTGAAGTAGGCATTGTAAGAAAATAGCTCGCTTCTGGACTGTCAGATAAACATAGGGAAGACTCAGTGTTTTGTCAGTGATAAACCAAATGTAACAAAGGTGTTTGAAGAACTATAATTGCCAAAAAGCAGAAGAATAAACGCTTGGACAGGAGATGAAATGTGGAAGCGTTCTCCTGTATATGTGTCCTGAAGATATCATTGTCTGCTCTCAGGCTTGGTTTTAATGTCACATTTTACTTTATGTAGCAGAAATCAGACATGATGGAATTCACATTTCAAGAGCAATTCAAGCTGTGTCAGGGAATTCTAGCGGATCCACAGCTCCGTTTAAAATCCGTTGCTATTAATAATGAATGATAAAAAAAAAGAAAAGCTACAAAAACAAAACAAAGTCTACATTTATTTTGGCTACTGTCCATTATATTTTTGGCTGCCAATTATATTCCCATAGTTTAATCTATTCACTTAAAGCAACTCTGTCACTATTTAATCATTAGCCTACAGCACCGTTTATAAACAGCTACTGGTAGCACAGGCTTTTAAATGGGTGTTCCCAGGTGGTATAGCAGCCACAACTGTGTCCATTATTGGTAAGCCAACTGTTTGAATGGCTTTAAAGCCACCTGATCACTTCTACACTCCCTGAAGATAGCTGCCCCACCTGATTAGCTTCCGCATGTTTTCCAAGTTTCGCTGACCCTCCTGTTGGCCCAGGAAGGACATGGTGGGTGTTGGTGAGCTGAATGGAGGGGGATTAGTGGACATCTGATCTCCAGTCCCCCCTCCCCAGTAAACGAACCTGGAAGCAACAAATATTTTGTTTTTTCCAGGGTCAGAGCTGTTATTCTCTGGTTGTTGTGACCAGGGAAGAAGCTGATTAAGCATAATCTATGCATGATCAGCTTTACTGGGCTCCATAGATGTGTTGGGGGCCTAATAGACCACTGATGTCTCCTTAAGGAGAACCTGTCATTTCTACTGTACCATCACATAGGGAGCTATCAGCAATAAAAAGAAAAAAAGTTAAAAAAATTAAAGTAGGGAAGACCCTCACCATGCCAACATCCAAAATATATATTCAAGGATTGACCAAGTAAAAAAATTAACGGGCTTTGTGGACACATAATGAGATAGAGAATCAGTAAAAAGGTATACAATTTGTTACAACATATTTAAATCGTATCATATGTTGGTATAGTAAAGTGGTTGTAAATCTAGTTCCACCACATGTACCTACAGGTAAGCCTATAATAAGGATTACCAGTAGGTACTGGAAATATCTTCTAAACCTGCACGGTTTAGGAGATATTTACCATAAACGCTTGCGCCAACGCCATCGGCGCATGCGCACTGAAGAAGAGGCACGGTCGTGCCACTGCTGAGGGGCTCGTCCTCTGACTGGCAGCTCCCACTCGCATGCATGGAAGTGACGTCACCTGACTCCAGCCAGTCACAGAGCCAGAGTCCATGGCCTCGGAAGGAAGAAGGGTGAAGATGGAAGTGAACATTTGTTTTGTTTGCAGGTAAGTGACACATAAAGGGCTAGTATATGATGCATACTACCCCATTATGCTTTTACTTTGCAGGGGAAAAAACCCATCAGAGTTTACTTCCTTTTTAAACCAGTGAATCAGAAGCATGCAAGCTAGCTGCAACTAGTGGTATTTTTCTGTGGGTTTTTTTTCTCCAAGTCCAATAATGTAGAAAGACCTTTTTTATATATAATTCAGAGATCCAGTCCCATTCTATAATTTTCTTCCAATACACCAGTGAGATATGGATATAACAGCCTCTGGTCTATTGCATCAAATGTATAAAGCTTACTATGTTTTTTGTTGTATTCACTTACAAAGAGTTAGTATTTGAACCATTCTGACTGTCCTTACTATTTTTAGGTCACCAGGCAAACTGTAATGCTCAGTTTACTGCATTACACTGTGTTTCCTGGAATTTCACATTGATAAGGTAATGATGATGCCACATGACGTCAGAGGAAAGTGGGGTCACCCATTTACATCACCAAGTGGCCCCGCTCTCAGGTATATAACAGCTGTCATCGAGAAACAGCGTCACTCGGTGGGAGCCTCCCATGGAGGCAGAGCTGTTGCGGCTTTTTTTTTTCGGCTCGTCGGGCGGCATGAGATGGATCTATATTGTGGGACATTTTTATTTTTTATTTTTTAACAAAGGACTTGTCCCAAAGTGTCTCCTGTCTTTTTTACTATTTTTGACACTTTTTTTGTGAAATGGTAGGGGTACAATGTACCCATTACCAATTCACATGGGGCAAGGCTGGGATCTGGGGGTCCCCTTGTTAAAGGGGGCTTCCAGATTCCGATAGGCCCCCCATCCGCAGACCCCCACAATCACTGGGCAAGGGTTGTGGGCATTGGGCCCTTGTCCCCATCAACATGGGGACAAGATGGTTTGAGGGGGACCCCAAAGCATCCTCCCATGTTGAGGGCATGTGGCCTGATATGGTTCAGGGGGAGGGCGCTCTCTCGCCCCCCTCTTTTCCTGCAGCCTGCCAGGTTGCGTGCTCAGATACGGGTCTGGTATGGATTTTGGGGGAGACCCCTAAGCCATTTTTTTTAAATTTGGTGCAGGGTTCCCCTTAATATCCATACCAGACCTGAAGGGCCTGGTATGGATTTTGGGGGGACCATCACTCAATTTTTTTTAAATTTTTGATTTGGGGTTCCCCTTAATATTCATACCAGACCCAAAGGGCCTGGTAGTGTACTGGGGGGGACCATGCCATTTTTTTCAATGAGTTTTATCTATTTTGCCGAGACCTGACAATTCATTACAGCTGCGATTAGTTTTAAATTACTTTTTTCCTTTAGAAATGTAATTTTGCTGTGGCACTGATATAAACATGGGAAAGATGCGCTACTTTACAGGTATACTAAGGACACTCCCAGGCATAATATTTAAAGGAATATTTCATTTTTATTGTTTAACTTCAAGCATTATTAAAATCACTGCTTCCGAAAAAACGGCCGTTTTTAAAACTTTTTTTGCATTGATACATGTCCCCTGGGGCAGGACCCGGGTCACCAAACACTTTTTATGACAATAACTTGCATATATACCTTTAAAATGAGCACTTTTGGTTTTTCATCTTAGTGTCCCATAGACTTTAACGGGGTTCCACGGCTTTCAAATTTGCCGCAAACACTGCATAATGTTCGTTGTTCACCGATCGTCCGAGCAACCAAAGTTCGGCCCGTACATATGCTCGGGCTGAACAGTTCACCCATCCCTACTCTTCAGTGGCAGGACAGTTTTGCATCAGCCAGAACAAGGACAGTCACATTAAATTGATCAATTACTATTTTGAATTTAAAATGGGTCTATTACTGTTTTGATGAAAAAGCATGTATCACAGCTAAAGCTACCTGAAAAAAAGGCTTTTTTTCAAACTAAAATGAATAAGATTGAGGTGATGATGCTGTATGTCAGCCAAGTCAATGTATGAAAGAAAATAATCAATTCCAAAGCCAAATACAGTATGTCAGTGTACGCTGTCGCTGAGTCTATCTGTGAATATTGTAATGTTCTGTCATACCACATACAACTTTAAGGCAACCCCAAGCTTATTATTAAAAGATTTGTTTTAATGATACTCTCTGAGCCACTGGAAAAGGCCATTTCTGCGCTGTATGGTATTTTTGCCTTATTTCCACAGTAGTTTTCCTAATATTCCTAAAAATGGCCAAAATTTAACAACAAGGTTCGCTGAATCCTTGGCGAATTGAACCTGGGTAAATTTGTCCATCACTATTGTAGGTTACAGTTTTACCATGAATGGAGAATAGATGTATGGGTGCATACTTTAATAATTATTTATGTGAATTATTTTTGCAAAAATTAGGTATTTTAGTGACAGAAATAAATATAATATATAAGCAGCGGGGGGCATTGTGTATGACAATATTTGGCCTATAACAGCCACAGCAAAGGTGAGGGTGGCAGACCTGGTATCTTGGGGAATAAATTCCCCTTCTAGACCCCATAGTGATGGGTGACTGCACAGACATCACTTGAAATGCCAAAATTCAATCATTAAATAACTATCTGCAGTACTACTGACTACATCAGAGAAAATCATTTTATTGTTTTCAATGAAAAATGTATGTATATAATCAGTCATTTATTTATTTTTATTTTACAGAAAGCTTAACCTACAAAATTTCATTTAAACTGATAAATGCCAGTTCTCCAATGGGCAGCAATGCTAAGCCCATCTAATGCCCTCAGATGATAGCTTAAGCTATCTGCTTGTCTGTTTTAGTCCTCCAGGTGAAAAATAATACTTCCAATTATATTAAAAGAGAAAAAAAATAGCAAGACTCAACTCAACATCTGCTCCTATTCTCTCCTTTCAAAGATAGGAAGGACAGAATAATCAGACCACTCTACTGCTGTTAATTGTAAAAACCATTAGTAAACTTCCAGGTGCTGTTTACTATGTAACCATTGTAATTCTGCATACAGAAATCAGTATCTCAGCAACATCATTCCGCCTGCCCCGGGGATCGGAGATTGTGCTTTTTTTCAGTTTTCAAAGACGGTTGCGGTCTCCATTTACTGGTAATGAAAGAACTAGTTCTACACCTGCAGTGTCTGAGGCTCTAATTCCTGATATTACGTAGACCTCATAAGGAGAGGTCTTTTGCAAACCATTAATGCTGCCACACTTACGATCCATTTAGAAATAATTTAAACATCCTTTTATTCCATCTTAACTGTGCCTATGTTTGTGTTCCCCTTTCCCAGCAGTGCTAGAAAAAGCTTGATAAAAAAAACAATACATGTGCACAGGAGCACACACACAATCACCTTCTCTCTCGCTCTCTTGTTCTCCCTCCCTCTGTCTTTCTCCAATAAACACACTTTATGTATAGACAGACTTAAATTGTAACTCCAACCAAAACCTAGGAAGGGTTAGGTTCCCCTGCTCTACTGAAAAAAAAAAGTTTTTTTTTTTTTTACTACTGTACTGCAAACAGGGAGTTAGTTAATCTAGCTTCCCTTTACTTCTTGTTGTCACCAGAACAGGAAGTGAGGGAAAATTTATAAAAAGGGTACAAAACAGTAATACAGAGGAGATAAAAATTCTATACCTTCCCCAACTCTATCCAAAAAAAAAAATGCACTGGCTGAAGTTCCAATTGAACCACTTGCCGACCAGCTGTCGTCATTATACTGCGGCAGGTCGTCTCCTTCCTGCAAATCGCCGTAGCTGTATGTCAGCTTTTTTTAAGAGCTATAGCAGGTGCACGTGTGCCGCTACATGGCGGGGGAGCCAATGTGCGTGGTCGACGCCTGTGATTTCCGTCGGCCACCCGCGATCGCTCCACAGAGAGCCAGAGCGAGGATCTGTCAATGTAAACAGATAGATCCCTATTCTGACAGGGGAGTAGAGAGTGATTGTCTGTTCCTAGTGATCAGGAACAGCGACATGTCTCCTCCTCTAGTCAGTCCCGCACCCCCCCCCACAGTTAGAAACACCTCCCAGGGAACTCATTTAACCCCTTGGATGCCCCATAGTGTTAACCCCTTCCCTGCCATTAATACAGTAATCAGTGCATTTTTATAGCACTGATCGCTGTATAAATGTCAGTGGTCCCAAAAATGTGTCAAAAGTGTCCTCAGTCCTGCTAAAAATAGCCGCCATTACTAGTAAAAAATAATAATAAAAATGCCATAAATCTATCCCTTATTTTGTAGACGATATATTGTATATCTTTTCCGCAAACAAATCAATATACGCTTATTGCAATTTTTTTAGCAAAAATATGTAGAAGAATACATATTGGCCTAAACTGATGAAGAAATTCATTTATTTTTTATTTTTTGGGGGATATTAATGTTTTTTTTTTTTTTTTCAAAATTGACGGTCTTATTTTGTTTATAGGGCAAAAAAATAAAAAAACGCAGAGGTAATCAAATACCACCAAAAGAAAGCTCTATTTGCGGGAAAAAAGGACATAGATTTTGTTTGGGTACAGCATCGCACAACTGCACAATTATTAGTTAAAGCGACGCAGGGCCATATCACAAAAAATGGCCTGGTCATTAAGGAGGAAAATCTTCCAGTCCGTAAGTGGTTAAATGACACATCCAGCTCCCCTTTCCCTCCTGTAGTGCTTCTCCTTGCTGCTTGCCTGTATTGACACCGCTGTGGTAATGGAGTACATTTTAGGTTGAATGTATCTTTATTACAATTTTTCATTAAACAACAGGTACTTTATCACGGTGATGTGAAGACATATTGATACAGATAAGAATATATTAAGTGAAAATGATAGTCAAACACATCCTAAGAAGTAGAGAGGCGTGGGGGAACCCAAAGCCCTCCCAATGGGGGCAAATAAAAGTGGCAATGAGTATGTGATGGGTGATGCCCACACCTGTAGTCCAATAATCGAGTACATCAGAGATATAGGCATTAAGAAAAAGGAAAAAGAGGGGAAAGAGGAGAAGGAAAAAAAGAGGGCAAGAAGGGAGGAGGGGATGGAGCTGGACCTCCCAAAGATTCATCATAGAGATACAAAAGCATTACAAGTAGGCATGGCATACATTTTAGAACAATTTTTGATGAACAAAGTGATGGAACATTTAAAAAAAATGTTTAATATTTGAACATGATTTGGCGTGACTGGCGCAACAACACAAAGAACGTGTAATGGCATTGTTGATTTGGTGCACAGAAAATATTTTGGTATTTACACAAATAAATGATGTATTTCCCTTTGTGAATTCCCTTCTAGTATGTTTATTGACAACCTTCAATTACCAGAGAAATACTTGCTATATGGATTTTATCCACTGATCACGTGGAGTGAACTTATATGTTTAGACGAGAGCACACACTAAATAAAATCGTGCATTTATTTACGAGTATACTGTAGCTCATGTGTCACTTATGATGGGCCTATATGACTTATCACTCAGTTCACTTCATAGATCAGAGGATGAAGTCTGTTTTAGTCATACAATGTGGTTTTCTCTTTTTGTTAAGTGTTACCACCAATAGTATTTATCCACAGTATATGTGTCCATGAGTCACAGCGTATTTCTTTTATATTGATCATTTTTATTTTTATTTTACAGTTGATGAGCAAATTGATCTGCTGAGTTGGAGATTCCCTGTGAATCAGGTTCATTCACTGCTGGGTTCTTCAGGAGGGTGGAATAAAATACACAGAACTCCCCCATTGAAATATCACCCTAATGCTGATAACCACAGGGCTTAATTATCATAGAATAATTCTCAAAGGAAAGAAGCAATAGAAAGGGAAAATGCAAAAAGCTATGCCTGCAAATTTTCATGTCTATTATTATTATTATTATTATTATACAGGATTTATATAGCGCCGACAGTTTACGCAGCACTTTACAACATTAGGGCAAACAGTACAACTACAATACAATTCAATACAGGGGGAATCAGAGAGCCCTGCTCGTTAGAGCTAACTATCCAGAAGGGAGGGCCAAGTTATACAAAAGGGTAATAGCTGTGGGGGGTGAGCTAATGGAGAAAATAGTGCAGTTGTTAGATGGAGGCAGGATAGGCTTCTCTGAAGAGGAAGGTTTTCAGGGATCGCCTAAAAGTGGATAAATGTGGAGACAGTCTGACAGATTGGGGAAGCGAATTCCAGAGGATGGGTGAGGCTCGTGAGAAGTCCTGGAGGCGGATATGGGAGGAGGTGATGAGGGAGCTAGAGAGCAGGAGGTCTTGGGAGGAATGATGAGGGCGATTAGGTTGGTATTTTGATACTAGGCTAGTGATGTAACTGGGGGAAGAGTTGTGGATGGCTTTGTAACTAATTGTTAGTATTTTGAATTTAATTTGTTTGGCGAGTGGCAGCCAATGGAGGGATTGGCAGAGAGGGGTAGCAGACACTGAGCGGTTTGTAAGGTGAATGAGTCTGGCAGCAACATTCATGATGGACTGAAGGGGGTAGTCTATTTAAAGGTAAGCCAATGAGAAGGGAGTTGCAGTAGTCAAGGCGAAAGATAACCAGGGAGTGAATCAGGAGCTTTGTGGTTTCATTGGTTAGAAAGAGACCTAGTTTAGAGGTGTTGCGGAGGTTGAGGCAGCAAGCTGGAAAGTGCTTGGATGTGGGGCCGAAAAGAGAGTTCAGAGTCCAGGATAACACCTAGCACTCTGACATGTGGGGATGGGTTGATGGTTGTGCCATTTCTCTTGACAGAGAAGTCAGGGGAAGAGGCACATGGGGGAGGAAATATTATACGTTTTGGACAAGTTGAGTTTGAGGAAGTGGTGTGACATCCATACAGATATGTCTGTTAGTAAGTTAGTGATGTGGATAGGTAGGATGAGAGCCACTGAAGAGCCCAGCCATGGAGACCAAGGGAGTAAAGTTTTTTGAGGAGGAGGGGGTGGTCAACTGTGTCAAAGGCAGCTGAAAGGTCCAGAAGTAGGAGTACACAATAGTGTCTGTTGGTTTTTGCAGTTAGTAGGTCATTTGTGAGTTTTAAAAGAGCAGTTTCTGTGGAGTGTTGAGGGTGAAATCCAGAATGAAAGGTATCAAGAAGGTTATTCTTAATGAGGTGGTCACTCAATTGGTTGTAAACCAGGCATTCAAGGAGTTTAGAGGCTTGGAGATAGGGCGTAGGTTGTTAGGATTGATAGGGTCCAAGGATGGCTTTTTAAGTATGGGGGTGACCAGTGCATATTTTAGAACATTGGGAAAAATGCCAGGGGTGAGGGAGAGATTGAAGATGTGGGTTAGAGAGTGTAGGATAGAGTCGGAGGGCGACCGTAGTATTTGAGAGGGGATAGGGTCCAGGGGACAGGTGGTTGGGTGGGCGTTAGAAAGGAGTTGAGCAACTGTCTAGATACAGTATTTTCCTGTTTTTATTTTTTTCATTTAAAATGTTCACACTGGACAAGTAACAGGAAAAAGTCAGGTTTACATGTTGGGACAAAAGCTATTGTTATAAGAAATATATATTGTCAAGTCTATGATACAGGTAGCGCATCTAGGTATAGTTCATCACAGGCAGTCAGTATAGCTAATGTTTTATGTTTTACTTTTAAAAAGGGTTAAACTTGTATCATGAATATTCCACATATCTCGACTATGGAATTATCTTTTACATGTATATACAGTATCTATCTCACAAATAACATGGCAATTTATAAATATGAAAATTAATCAAGTTAAATTATTTAAGAGAAAAAAAAAACAGTAAATAGGAGCTTAAGTAGGGAGTTTTTGCTCTAGGAGTGTGAAGAGTATCAAATACATGGCTACAAATTTTATTGAAAATAGTAGCTTTTTCTTTTAACATACTTGTTGTTTGTCTTTTTGTCATTATCCAGTGATTTTGGGAGAAATTTTTGAAATGTTTGAAATTAGTTTGTTCAATAATGGTTCACATGAATGTTTTGGAGTTTATCAGATTATACATTTTAATTAAAAATCTATGAATTCTAAGACATGTCCACCATATATGGTACATATCTTCTATATGTGCACAATTTTGAAACCAGTAAAAAGACGTGGAAGGAGCCAGCTTCACTAGTCGAAATGTGTCTAAGTACCATCTAATTATTACCTTGTGGTTGGCCTCAGCTAAGGAGGTGTTTTTAGATCTTTTTGAAGTCTGATATTCATATTTGCCACTCTAATGCCCTGTACACACGATAGGATTTTCCGATGGAAAATGTGTGATAGGACCATGTTGTCGGAAATTCCGACCGTGTGTAGGCTCCATTACACATTTTCCATAGGAATGTCCGACACACAGAGTTTGAGAGCAGGTTATAAAATTCTCCGACAACAAAATCCGTTCTCGGAAATTCTGATCGTGTGTACACAAATCCGACGCACAAAGTGCCACGCATGCTCAGAATAAATGAGGAGACGAAAGCTATTGGCTACTGCCGATCGGATTTTCCGACAACTTTGTGTGACCATGTGTATGAAAGACAAGTTTGAGTCAACATCAATGTCCGACTGTGTGTACAGGGCATTACAATTCTGTGTTCCACATACGGAAGTTTATTATCATATGACTATACAAGTAAATTTGTCTAGATGTTTTAAAGAAACTTAAAGTGATTGTAAATGTTTGTGTTTTATTTTTTTAAAATAACAAACATGTCATACTTACCTCCACTGTGCAGCTTGTTTTGCAGTGAGTGGCCCCCGATCATCCTCTTCTGGGGTCCCTCGACGGCTCTCGCATCTCCTCCTCCCATCATATAACCCCATATGAGAAGCACTCTCTCAAAGGGTCACCGCGCGGGCGTGCTCCCGAGTCCAGCATTTGCGTCCATAGACACGAATGCTGAACTTGGCCCCTGCCCCCGGCGCCTGCATCATTGGATTTGATTGACAGCAGTGGGAGCTAATGGCTGCGCTATCAATCTATCCAATCAAGAGCCGGGACCCCATGCAGAGAGGGAAAACGTGTCTCCACCAAGGGAATTACGGGGCTCAGGTAAGTAAAACAGGGGGCTGGGGGGCCGGTCACTGCCAGAAGTTTTCTCACTTTAATGCCTAGGATGCACTAAGGTGAAAAAACACAAGGGTTTACAGTCCCTTTAAGTGTAATTATTTCACAACCCTCTGGAGCCTAGCAATTTGCAATTGGCTGCTCAGACATAATTTCTGCACACTCTCACCCATACTTAGATGTACCAGGTCTTTCTGATTGTACTGATGGGTGAACAGTGTTTTTGTGGCATTAAGTATGAGCAGAAATGTATGGCAGGCAGTTAAGTTTGCCCTGCATGGCCAAACCATAGACTCCTTTTAAACATGTGGTATATTAAGCAGTCTACAGAGGATTGTACAAAAGAATTGATTTGAAAAAATTAAAGTAGTCATAAGGGGGTGCATGAGTGGCAGCTGACTAATAAGGGCATAATAAGGGCTCTGATACCAGTCTTCCATTCTTTACTTCCCTTTCGCATCCCACAGCAGTCATTACCATGGGAGTGGCAGATGATACACCACCACTGCTACACAGGCTGTCCCTATGGGCAAAATTGAAAGGCAGAAACCAAAATAAAATCTGGGAATCAGCAGCCAGATCTTCTCAATGTATGGTATACAAGAAAAATAGATATCAAATTTTAATGTTTTGGTAATAAACTCCTGAGGTGCTTCACTTTTAAAACCAGAAATCTGTTGGAAATACAAGTTGGAAGACAGCACACTATTTCACATTTTTGGAGCTGTACTTTGATAGGCCCCTTCTGAGAGGCAGTATTAGAGTTTCTTAAACAGTATTTTGGGGTCCTGCTCCCTCTATATCCCCTCCATTGCATGCTGGGGTTATCTTTTCCTGACATTTCAAATTTCCCCAAATGACTAGTTATACATGTATTAATGTCAGCCAGGAGGCTTATTTCCCTTAAATGGGGTTCCTCAGTGTCCCCATATAAGGCCCAACTTTAGAACACTATTGAAGAAAATGAGAGAATGGAGCACCTTACAGTCAAACCTAGTTAACTTTAATCCCATATAGACAACATGAGATCTATTTATATTGAGTTCAGAGCCTCAGTAGATTACCACCACATGACTCATTACATACGCACAACCCTGATTTCTGGAAGGTTTATCTCCACTATTTTCCTAGTTTGAATATTTTTATGATTATTGACATTTTCTTTAATTCTATTTGATTTTCTTTTAACTTTATTGTCTTTTGGGTGTTTTTAACTCTTAAGATATTGCACTCATTTACACCCCAACATCCCACAAGGGTTAGATCTTTTTTGCTTTTATAACTATCTTTGTACTCTGGAGATTTTTTTTTTTCATCTAATGCCATGTACACACAAGCGGACTTGCCAACGGGCTAAACTCCGTCAGCATTTCCGACGGAAAGATTTAGAACATGTTCTATATCTGTGTCCGTCGGAGATGCTGACAGAAAAAGTCCGATGGGGCATACACACGGTCGGAATGTTCGACCAAAAAACTAATTTTTCATACTTACTATCATATTGTACATCACTCTTGTCTTTCTAATTGTAACTGCTAACTTTTTGCTTTACAGTGGCAATAGTATGGCACAAGAGATTACAGTGTTTCTGCGTTGTTATTCTATGTCTTTTATTGTCAAAACTTTAATAAAAATACAGTTATTAAAAAAAATAGTCACAATTACAAACAAGTACTACTTTTCTCTTTTTACTCAAAGAACCTTGGCAGGACTTATTTCAAGACTATGTATTAAAAGGTATTCAGAGAAAACGTGTAAACACTTTTTGAATGCCTGCATAAATGTTTACTGCAGAGAGTGGAATCTATTGCAACGTGTTGGGGAAGAGACTTTTATAGAATGCCTGACCTCTAAAAATGAATTTATTTCTTAGAACACAGGGCTCAAAGCTAGATGTTTTCTCTACACTCTGTATGAATTAATATACACAGTGGAACAGGATACAGAAATACATATCCTGACATTTTGCCTTTCAATCCTTTCACTCAACAATATTCAATTAAATATAGAAAAGTTACTGGAGAATAATCCTAGTTATGTTGCAACTTTAACATCTTGTGGTGAATTATGCAATACAGGCATTAGTTTCTCTCTGGCCAGGGAGAATTATCAGTGGTGACAATGTCAATCACGTTCCTGCTCACTGTACACCAGGACATCACTGTGCAGGGTGACAACACCATCGGCAAACTAGTGTTGTCAACCTACAGAGTAAGTGCCTTGAATCGACAATATCATCAACTATTTAATATAGGAATGAAAGATGACAATTACGTTTAACCACTAGCCGCCCGCCCACTGTCATATGATGGTGGGACGAGGCAGCTCTCGTTCTGGGCGGACGTCATATGACATGATCGCCCTCCCGAGCCACAATGGGGTGCACGCGTACGCCCGCCGCGTCACTGGGGACCCGATGCGTGTGCCCGGCGGCCACGATCTCCGCCAGCACCCACGATTGCCCAGTAACTCAGTAGAACCGTGGATCTGTGTGTGTAAACACACAGATCCACATCCTGTCAGAGGAGAGGAGACTGATGGTGTGTTCCTTGTACATAGGGACACTAATCGGTCACCTCCCCCAGTCAGTCCCCCCCTCCACAGTTAGAATCACCTCCCTAGGACACACATTTAACCCCTCGATCACCCCCTAGTGTTAACCTCTTCCCTGCCAGTCACATTTACACAGTAATCAATGCATTTTTATAGCACGGACCGCTGTATAAATGTGAATGGTCCCAAAAATGTGTCAAAATTGTCTGATATGTCCGCCTCAATATCGCAGTCATAATAAAAATCGTAGATCGCCACCATGACTAGTAAAAAAAAAAAAAATTATAAAAATGCTATAAATCTATCCCCTATTTTGTAGACGCTATAACTTTTGCGCAAACCAATCAATATACGCTTATTGCGATTTTTTTTGCCAAAAATATGTAGAAGAATACATATCGGCCTAAACTGAGGAAATTTTTTTTTTTTTTTAAATGGATATTTATTATAGCAAAAACTAAAAAAAGATTGCGTTTTTTCAAACTTGTCCCTCTTCTCTTGTTTATAGCGCAATAAATAAAAACCACAGAGGTGATAAAATACCACCAAAAAAAAAGCTCTATTTATGGGGAAAAAATGATTTCATTAGGGTGCACCGCACAATTGTCATTCAAAGTGCGACAGCGCTGAAAGCCAAAAAATGGCCTGGGCAGGAAGGGGGTGAAAGTGCCCCGTATTGAGGTGGTTAATAGTAATGCATCTTTAACACACTCAATTTTACAGTTTTCTTATAGCTGTACTATAACTGAGCTACTATGACCAACTAGGGGAACGGCAAGTAAACTAAATAGCAATGATAATATTGCATACTCAATGACCCTAGACAGGTAAAATAACACAATGGCGGATCCAAAAAACTTACATGTGGCCAGCAAGACTTTTACACTGAATTTCAAGCAACTTTGACTTTCCTGAGGGAACGTAAATAAAGGTAAGGGTTTCCTTAAGTTTAGGATTCTATACTTTTGATAGATGATCAATAAAATGTTGTCTTCCTTGTTCTCAGCTTCTGTGTTTCTCCCTGCATCTTGGAAGCTTTGTGCTACAGCTAGGCTTAGCGTTATGTATTCTAAGTTAAGTATTTGTGTTGTTATTATGCAACATAGTATATATGTTTGTGATTATTAATTATATTGTTTGTGATTATTAATTATATTGTTTGTTCAGGTTGATTCTTTGTACTAGTGTTCATAGTGCTTATTATTTAGACAACCTAAGCTATTGTTACATGTAAAATGTTTTGAGTGTTTTAAATAGATGTTTGCTGTATTTCTCTTAATCCAGAAGAAAATCTTTCTCTGAATGGCAGCCGCTGGTTTTCAGGAACAGACTTTGTGACAAGTTGGGTTCTGTGAATGGAAATCTTTCTGATATACCAACAAGATGAGAGGCCATGCCTAAATTCTTGCTCAGATTGGTAGATGTATACTCTACAACTGTGCACAGAGTCAGTCAATGACGTTTAATACATAGTTAACGTAATACATTTTTTTCTTGTCACTTATACACCTATTTGGATGTAACACACCTCATTGTCATTAATTAACTATTGTCACTACCTAATTTTCTTTTTTTGGTCTGTATTGTTCTGTTTGGAGAGTTCCCCTTGCTTCTTGCCTATTAAAATCTTTTCAGTAGAACATGAAGTGAGTTAAAAATCTCCCAAATGGCAGTAAAACTTCACAGTAAGACCTCCCTACTCTAGTCAAAACAAATGTTAAATGTATTGTTCTGCCAAACTCTTTAAGAACGTTATCACTTTCCCTAGCCCTTTATCCCCATTGTATCTTATAGGAACAATAATCACATTATTCCACACCTATGCATTCCAATGTTCCTATGTCGTACTGGGGGCTTCCACTGAATGTCACTATGCATCAATAGATCTCCTAGTAAATTTGCCTTCCTGTATACACTTTTTGGATGATTTGAAACATATTTATTCACTGTTGGGTCTACTGTTGCGTGTACTCTCTGGTTGCCACCCACCCTGAAACTTGCCTGGATAATGGATTGCTCTCTGATTGTCACCTGCTCTAACCCTCACTTAAATAATGGATATGACGCTAACTGCTGCCTGCCCCGATGCCTTGCTGGAATAATAGACTTTGCTTCTACCTGCTGCCAGGCTGCCAGCCAGTCCTGTTCTGGCAGCCAGTTTGCAACTAAAACCTCTAAGTAGTTTAAACAGATTAGATATACTTTTTTTTCTGTCAGGCTTAAAAGTGTGTTGGAGACCCAATAATTTACCAAACACACACACAAAGAATGTGACAGAGTCCCATCCAAGGCCATACAACCATCTGCAGCTTTTTCACCTACAGAATGCCTGTTAACACAATTTATAATGCATAGCCAGGTTTGTTCTGCTGTCAAACTGTTTTGTGTATAGCCTGTCTGACAGTAATCACAGATGTCTGGTTGCTGCATATTTTCTCTCTTGTACTATGAGAATAATCCATATTATTTAAACATGATTTATTAATTCCTTCCTCACAATACATGAGATAAAGTAAGCGTTGTTTATACAATTAGTAGATTAGCATAAAATATGAGCAATATTTACTAGTTATTACGGTCTAGAATAGATCATTGTGAGAGTGATGTTGTTCAGAGAAACCTTTTGAATGGAATCCTATTCAGTTTCACACATTTACAGTAATCTTCATTAGCAGCTATGAAAATAAATAAGTCATTAAGAAACAATGAGCATGCTTATCCACTGCATGTGAAAAGGAGTCTGATTCTGGTAATATGCAGAAGCACAGTGTAAGAATAAGTAATTGAGTGCAGTGTTAATCACAAGTCACTCTGTGGCCAGGGCTTAGGCCTACATACAAATACTCATCAACTATGTATAGTAAAATATTGATCCTTTATACTATTCCCATTACCATACATATTTTCAGTTCTAATAAGTTCCAAATATCTTTTCAGTTATTTATGTCATTACTACTTATAAAGGCCACTAAAGTCAATAAGCAACGCCAGAACCAAGGTGCAAAGTTCAATAACCCATATCAACTGATCAGAAATCAATTTGCATAACCTAATCCAAAAAGAATGGTTGGCTACTATTGATATTGTGCTTTGAACTTAAGCAGGCCATAGGTGAATCCAGTTTTTACACAGTTTGCAACACATCAATTGTGAGTATAGTATAGGATAGGATTTCTATTTGTGTGTTTTGTTTTTTTTTTTCTATGTTGGTTGAAGTTGATGAACTAGCATCTTTTTTCAACCAGATTAACTATGTTGATTGAAAAAAAAAAACGGACCCAATTTTCCCACCCACATATTCTAAGTGGATGGGGGAATCCTCTCCGCTGTGTCTTTATATTCTGACAGCAGGGAGACTTCCTTGCTGTCAGAATACACTGATCAGCACTGCACTTTATAGCCAGCAGTGCTGATCAAGCAGAACTTTTCCAACAGGGTGGTTGAACAGAAGTTGATCAGTAGATGAACTTTTGTTTAGCCACAGTGGCCATACATGCAATGAAATTCTGCTGACCCCTGCTGAACTGGGCAAGTTTCATAGAAACATAAAAAAATGATGGCAGAAAAAGACTTATGCCGCGTACACACGAGCAGACTTTATGGCATACTTGGTCCGGCGATCTTTCCAACGGACTTTGTAGCGTAGGTGTGCCGGACTTACAAACGGACGGACTTGGACACACACGATCACTCCAAAAGTCCGCTGGTTTTGAATGCGGTGACGTACAGCACGTACGACAGGACTAGAAAAAGGAAGTTCAAGCCCACTACGCCACCCTTTGGGCTCCTTCTGCTAATCTCGTGTTTATCTCGTGTTAGTAGAAGTTTGGTTAAAGACGATTCGCGCTTTTCACACTTCAGCGTATTTTGATCGTTTTCTGCGGTTCAGTTTGTGCTTGTGAGGTTTGTATCTGGTTTTCAGTGCGTGTTGGTCAGTTCGTAACCTGCCTAGCAGGCCGTTCTCATTCCTGATCTTCAGATCGCTCTTCATAGGCCTTGCTGTTCTTCGGTGCGTTTGTTCTAAGTTTGTTTGTGTGACCAGCCGACCGTTTTGAAGCCATGATGCGTGGACGTACTCGTTCTCGACTTGGTGTTGGGGTTAATACTGGACCTGAGTCCAGTCCATGAACAGGGCGAGGAGGAGTTCATGGACGAAGAACTGGTTGCACCAGCGTGACCAATTCTCGCACATGCCTTTGCTTCGTGAGATCTGTGAGAATAATCCTGAGTATTTCAGGAATTATCTCAGGATGACGGACCATGTTTTTGAACATCTGCTGGCTATGCTGACCCCTTATATCTGCAGGCAGGATACCTGCATGAGGCAAGCCATCAATGCGGAGCCGAGGCTAGTTGACACTTTAAATTACTTGGCGACTGGGAGAAGTCTTCAGGACTTAAATTTCTCGACAGGCATCTCCCCCCCAGGCTCTGGGGATCATTATCATAGAGACCTGTTCTGCTATAATTCAGGTCCTGCAGAAGGACTATATGAAGTTAAGTTTGTTATCCTTTAACATTACATGATGTGTATTTAATGTTTGCTAATGTATTGTCTAAATGTCCTTGTTACATAATTACCATGCTTGGAATATGCTGTGAATGTCCCCTTTATCTTCATGCATGCCTGTTTTTTTAAATTAATCATTTTTTGCCCTACATGCATATTTCCCTTCACTAACCTCACTACCATGCAATCCTGGGTCCATTTATACCTCTAGTCTATAGTCCCTTTAACAATGTATATTGTCAGCTCCATTATACTGCTTTCCCCTCCCCCACCCCCTCAATTGTTTCCAAATGTCAGGTGTGTTCTTCTCCCAAATTACAACCCCTCCCCCACCCCCTCAAATGTTTCAAAATGTCAGGCGTGTTCTTCTCCCAAATTACAACCCCTCCCCCACCCCCTCAAATGTTTCAAAATGTCAGGTGTGTTCTTCTCCCAAATTACAACCCCTCCCCCACCCCCTCAAATGTTTCAAAATGTCAGGTGTGTTCTTCTCCCAAGTTACAACCCCTCCCCCACCCCCTCAAATGTTTCAAAATGTCAGGTGTGTTCTTCTCCCAAATTATAACCCCTCCCCCACCCCCTCAAATGTTTAAAAATGTCAGGTGTGTTCTTCTCCCAAATTACAACCCCTCCCCCCCACATACAAATTGATCAATGGTCCATCAGAGGGGGTGAGTAACACATATTAAAAATGTTAGACTGCTGTTGTTCAAGAATGTTTTTGGGAAATCTGCTAGCAAAGTTATGTTTAAAAGTACTTATATTTTTTCTTTTCTTGTTTGACTCCACAGTTTCCTTCAAACACACAGGAATGGCAGACTGCAGCCTCCCAGTTCGCTGACTGTTGGGACTTTCCCAACTGTGTCTGGGCGATTGATGGGAAGCATGTCTGCATTGTGCCACCACCCCATTCGGGGTCTTACTACTATAACTATAAGGGGTTTCATAGTGTAGTATTGATAGCGGTGGTCTCGGCACAATTGGATTTTATGTTCGTGGACGTGGGGAAGAACGTCCGGATGTCGGACGGAGGAGTCTTTGCACAGACCGAGTTGTCTCCAGACTGGTGGCCTGGGATTGCCACCTGATGACCAGAATGTTGATGGACTCCCCTCAGTTTTCATTGCTGATGAAGCATTTGCTCTTGGCAAGCACTTGATGAGGCCGTTCCCCCAAAGGTTCCTCACCCCTGAGAGGAGGGTATTTAATTACCGGCTGGCCAGAGCAAAAAGAGTTGTGGAGAATGACTTCGGGATTCTGGCCAGCTGGTTCCGTTTGTTCCTCTCAGCCATAAATCTTGCGGAATACAAGATAAATCATGTCATAATGGCTTGCTGCATTCTTCATAATTTTTTGAGACGACATTCAGCTACATATCTTACCTCAGTTGGGCCTGAGGCCGGACTTAGTGGTGAAGATCCACTCACAGGCCTGAATACTGGCCATACTGGCTTGGCCCCCCAAATGCGTGACAGATATGTCAATTATTTTAATGGTCGGGGGGCCATAGCAATGCAACAACAACTTTAATTTGTCAAAAAATAAACACAAATTATTGAGTCAAAAATCTCTTGTTTTTATTCTTGTTTGCATTTAGTTTTGTCTGTCTCACTAGTGCACTTGTAGTGGCAAGTACATTTCCCTTTAGTTAATAAGGCCCTCTGTCACTGTAAACACAGAAACAATTAATAAACTGTTATTGCTAAATAAAAAGCCACACACATTGTAGTAGTAAAAACATTTTACTGTGCACACATTGAAAGTTGCATTTTGTTTTAACGTGTTTAGGTTTATTTTTTTAATTTTTTTTAGGAACAATATTTTATTTATTTATTTTTTGTTTGTTTTTGGTTGAGGCATATTTGTCAAAAATACATTTTTGTTACAAAATTATGCTTGACAACACGGTTTATAAAAACATAATAAAAATAAATAACAGGAACTTACAAAATTCAACATGTCAAAAACGGTGCTGGTGATGTCACCCATGTAAAAACAACATTTAGCAGATGCACACAAATTGGGAGTAAAAACGGTTCAAGTCAACATGTGCTATCTACCATCATGGGGGAGCAATGGACATGTTTTGTGTGTGCAATCCCTTTGTTCCTCTCACAAACTAACATTATTATGAGGAAGGGGTTGCAAACACAAAATAAGTACATTGATATCCCCTGATGGAAGATTGCACATGATGACACACCGTGTGCATCTTCTAAATTTGGAGATTAATATTTCACAACTTCCAAAATTACAAAAATGAAAAAGTTGACAATGAAATGAAGAACATGATTGATGTTTTTAGCCAAAAAGTTATTAGATTCTGTCCAAAACATCAATCATGTTCTTCATTTCCTGTTGCATGCTGTCCAGCCGATTTCTCATGCTGTCCATTTTTTCCCACATCTATATGCCCATTCCACACCATTATCTGCCCAATCAGTCTTTGTGCACTGTCTGTGCTAAATGGCTCCGCCGATTGCCCTTCAACAACCAGAACATCACCTAAAATGTGTGGATAACAAGTTGTATAAAAATATGCACGCCAAAATAGATTAACTTAAGCTGGGGTGTCAGTCACTCACTTGGTGGGGTGCAAATATCGCACACTTCCTCCACCTCTCCTTCCTCAAAGTCATCGGGTGGGCGTGGTCTTGGGCTGGGACTTGGGGTAATTCCTGCTTCAGGCTGGTGACTTTGGGGGGTCCTGGGATCCTGGGGGGGGTCCTGGGGTCCTGGGACTGTTGTCTGAGTCTTTCTCCCCTATGAGAATTAAACAAAAGGTATACTTAAAACACAGTGATATTTCAGTCCTGTAAAAGGAATATGAAACGTTGGTTAGAAGTTGGGGACAATTGTCATTTTGTTCCCCCAAAATTTTTTAAGACAGGATTAAAATTCACTCTGACCAAAAATGCAAAACAATACACATTTTCATGCAAGTTTCACAGATGCAGACACCTCAAGTATCTCCTGGAGCCCCTATGTGTATTACCCTCAAATATTTTCTCTGGTGTCACATAGTACACTAGTGCTCGTGAGTCCAGATGTGGAAACAGCTGCTGTGTCCTGTCCTTACATTACACTGAATAATTTTTAAGAAGCATTCTAGTTTCAAACACATCTACACAACATCCCCACATTTTTGGAATACCACAAATTATCAAGACCTAAATGTATGTAGAACCCTGTACCATCCTATTTCTAGCAAAACAAACGTCATTTTCTTATTATCATATGTAGTTTCAAAAGAACGGTCTTTACGAACGATGCCGTATAAACAAAAATATGGATCAGCATGCAAGTTAAGTATCTCAATAGGAATACACAATAAGTACTTACTTTTTAATCAGCTTCTTGATTCGCCAATATTGTTCAGGCTCCCTAGTTTTGAGGTCAGACCACAGCTTCCTCAATTGTTCTTTAGCCCGTTTTATGACAAATTTTTGTTCAATAGCAGTGACAACTGAGGACATTATTTTGTCCTTCTGCATATTGGGTCGGGTGTACGGTCCTTTTTTGGCATCATAGTCCTCCCTTCTCAATATGGACACCATCGCCACCATCTTTTCAAAGGCCATGTTGGTGGCCTTATATCTCCTCCTGGATCTGGATGGTTGTGGCTCCGGGCTTTCCTCCGCGCTAGTTCCAGATAATCTCTCTGCCATCTTTCTCGAGATACTGCCACTGCGCAACGAAGAGTGAAGGGGCGGGGACAAATCGTACTAAAGAACGTCAGGGGCGGGCGACGCAGGCTTAGCATGACACATGGGCAGTGCATATAAAGCTATTACGCTGGCCTATGTATGTCCGAGCGGAAGTAGCAAGCGTCAGAAACGAAGGTAAGATTTAAACGTGGGTGTGTGTTTGGTGAATGTGTTTGGTGTGTGTGTGTGTGTGTGTGTGTGTGTGTGTGTGTATACCCTAGATTCTGCAAAAAATAATACTGGGAGTTTGGACTGACATTACAGTTTTTTGTGTCTTGTCTTTCAGCAAAAATTAATCTCTTTAAGGAGGAAGAATTTTTGTTTCGTTTTATTGAGCTTTATCAACAGAACAGAAACCTGTGGGAGGTCAAGCACCCCTTGTATTTTACTAGACATGTAAGGAAGGCAACACTGGGGACACTTTTGGAATTTGTCAAGACTCAAGTCCCCCAGGCAGACCGTAAGTTTGTTGAAAATAAAATTGGTATCTTGCGCAATATGTACAGGCGGGAACACAAGAAGATCCAGGATTCCCTCAGATCAGGAGCAGCAGCAGACCAGGTATATGTTCCCAAGCTGTGGTACTACCAAAAACTGCGATTTCTGGATGACCAGACAGAAGCAAGGCAATCACTTTCAACCCTTCCCTCCAGCCTTCCCTCCACCCTTCCCTCCACTTCCACCCTTCCCTCCATCCCAGCTGAGGCGTCCCAGGAAGAACCGGGCCCTTTCATCCTTGATGAAGTGGATGCGCCCAGCTTCAGCCAGGTATACTTTTTTTGGGAATTTGGGATTGTGTAAATATTAATGATGTAAATAGAAATTTTTTTTAAGTGCTTCACAAAAAATTATTTCATCACAATTATTAATATGTATACATATCACTAGACAGTAGTGGCCAAAAATGTACTTCAAATATTGGTGATCAGCTAGAATAAGGGTGTTGTCAAAAAGATCACCTTTTTTATTTGTTTAGAATTATATTTGAAAGTCATGAGCTGAATTTGTGTGTGATTGAGGAAGCAAAAATTACAACTATGTCCCTTTTTTTTTACACAGGATGAGCTCAGCCAGGAGGAGGCCGTGCCCAGTGGTATAGAGGAGGAGGCCTTGCCCAGTGGGAGAGAGGAGGAGGCCCTGCCCAGTGGCAGGCAGGAGGTGGCTGGGCCCAGTCGAAGCCTCATGGAATGTCAGGTGCCTCCCCTCCGCATTACCACTAAAAGGCCCAAGAAGATCACCCAAACAGAGGAGGAATCACTAGCCCTCATTCGGGAAGCCAGCCATATCCTGAGCACACCACCCAATGCTGAAGAGGCCTATGGAACGCATATGGCCACCAGGTTGCTTGAACTTGAAAAGGGGCAATGCCTCCTCTGTGAGGGGCTTATTTTTCGGGCCTTTCAGAAGGGGTTGAGAGGGGAGCTTACTCCAACAAGCTATATTACAGATGAAGCCACTCCTCCTGCTACTCCTCCTCCTCCTGCCCCAAGTACACCACCAGAGGCACAGCCTCCAGGGAAGGCTGCAGAGAAGCGTGGAGGGAAGACTGCAGGGCAGCGTGCAGGGAAGGCTCCACGGAAGAGTCGAAGGTGATTGCCTGGCTTCTGTCTGGTCTGACAGAAGATGCAGATTGGGCTCCCTAGTCGCAAGATACCAATTTTATTTTCCAAGAACTTGAGGTGTGTCCTGGGGGACAAAAGGCTTCACACATTCCAAAAGTGTCTCCAGTGTTGCCTTCCTCATTTATGTTTTTCCAAAAATAAAGGGATATTTTATTTACCTTACATTATTGACTATATGTTTTGATTCAAAAAGGACATTTTGTTTGTGAGTAGGAAGGTACATGTCAAAAAGACTATGTGGGTTATTTACAAAAGGATAAATCATTTTGCAATTCAAGTGCAAAGTACAAGTGCAAAATGCACTTTATAAATTGCACTGTAAGTGCACTTGTTGGAAGTGCAGTCGGTGTAAATCTGAGGGGAAGATTTGAAATCAGGGGAAGCTCTGCTGATTTTATCATCCAATCATGTGCAAGAGAATGTTTTTTTTGTGTTTCCTTGCATGTGCCCCTCGGATCCACAGCGAATGCACTTCCAAATGCTCTTTCAGTGCAATTTCAACTACACTTTGCACTTGTAGTGCCAAATGAATTAGCCTTTGGAAAATAACCCCCCTATGTCTAATTAACAAGGGACACCAACCTCATTAAGGTTCATTAAAACAATACAAAATATTAAGGTTATTGTGGTAACTTGAAACTCCCAAAAAAATTAACAAAATTAACAGTTTTGAGAATTTAGCACACATTGTAAATTAGATGTTGATTAAATATAAAAATACTAAAGATGAGTCCAAAAAAATGTTTTAGACAATCTTTCTGGAGATCTGGCTTTTAAAAACTATAATATTAGTCATGACATGAGGATAAATCATGAAGAAAGTAGTTTGTGAGAACTCTGTTTGAATATAAGCAGCAAAACAACTTCATTCCTCTCGCATTAGAAAGATAAAAAGAATGTGCTGTATTAAAAGATCACAGAAGAGGAATGTCCTAGCTTCAATACGAAGGCTAGTTTTACCAGACCGAGCGCTTCCGTCTTGTACTTGCTTCAGAGCATGTGTCAGTTTTGGTCCGTTGGACTAGCACACAGACGACCGGTTTGTAGGCTAGAAAGCAGAGTCCGTCGGACAGATTTGAAACATGTTTCATTTCTAGGTCCGTCAAACTTTTGAGCAAACAAAGTCCGCTGGAGCCCACACGCGATCGAATTGTCCGACGGACTCCGGTTCGCCAGACCAAGTATGCCGTAAAGTCCGCTTGTGTGTACGCGGCATTAGTAGTCCATCGAGACTGCCCATTTTATTTTATTTTTTCATTTTTTTTTTTTTTTGTTATGTTTCCATCTAAATATGGCCAGCTTTAGTGTTTTGTTCCTTTCACTTGGTATTAAATGAACCTAATTATGTTTTACATTTATATCATCTATTCTGATTCCACAGTTTTCCTGGAAAATCAATTAACCTGTTCTCCTGCTTGGACTGGTTTATTTTCCACTGCATGTGGCTAAGCCAATGTTCCCATTTTGCATGTGCAAGGAAAATGCTCATCACACACACTAGAATGTTCATAAATTGGAAAGTAAAGTGTTTTTTTTTTTTTTAGCAAGCAGATATTAGGAGTTATTATTGCATCATTAAACTTAATGATTTGTTTATTGTGATATACAATGTTTTAGCTAGTTATCATCAAGCACTCACCTTTATGGATATTCAGTGTTGATTTTTGAATTGGGAAAATCAAGGGGAAGTTCTGTGATCATCTGGCACAGTGGCTAAATCTTTAGGACTTCTACCCGGCAGCACTAGGGTTGTCAGTTCAAATCCCAACCATTGCACTACCTGTTGGAGTTTGCATGTTCTCCCTGTGCCTGCGTGGGTTTCCTCCCACACCCCAAAGACATGCTGATAGGTTATCTATAGTCTATATTAGACCAGTTATAGGGACAGCTCCCCATATCCACATACCAGACATGTGACAAAACAAATATAAGAAGGGGAAAAACCCCTTCAAAGGAAAAGCAGGACTTTAAAGGTGATGGAGCTGTCACTGAGGTGAGCACACACAATATTTAGGGTAAAAAACAAGTTTTATTAAACAAACATAGTTGAAAACCTATAGTTGATTATAAAGACATGCAATGATATACAGACAATAGAAAAGCAGCTTGTATTATTGCACATTCAGAACTATCCTGCTTTTCCTTTGAAGGGTTTTTCCCCTTTTTATATTTGTTTTGTATGCAGGTAGGTTAATTGGCCCTATTATGCGTGCAAATGTGAGTTAAGGACCTTAGAGTGGAAGCTCCTTGAGGACAGGGACTGATATGAATGTGCTATATATATGTATAGCGTTGTTTAAATTGCTGATGCAATATAAGAACCTGGAATAAATAATAAATCTTGCAGCTACCATCATTTAGGGTCTTATTTTTATTGTGTATTGAAGTCTAATTCAGTCTATAATCGTATGTGACTTTCGCATTTTACAGGCTTGCTTTACAATGTCTTCATTATTGTATTAGTGTAAATGTGTATCAGCTATGATATGCAGAAAACACTCCATTTACAATCACTCCATTCTCTTCTTGTTAACTGTTGAGTTAAAGTAGTATTGAAACAGTTCACCGTTTGTTACATGTTACATGTTACACCCATATTCTGGGTGTAACATATAACATGTTAAAAAAGGCACCATCCCCTGCAGCCCCCCCCCCCCCCCCGAGTCCCCGTTTTGACAGCAAGTTGGGGATCATTCATTCACAGTGAATGGGAAAACTAGAAGTACCGACAGCCTTTGCAGCTGTCAGCTTGTAGTTCTCAATGACCTACCAGGGAGTTGTTAATTGCTCTTGGTAGTTCATTGAGCTTCCTGTCAGAGTTGAACTGCCTGCCCATATTGGAGGTATGGGCAGACAGCTACACAGACAGTCTGAAGGACCGTGCCGTTAAACCCACAATCTATTGATTATGGCTGCAATGCTTTACAGGTCTCTATCAAAAACAAAAATGCATATTTTGTTACCTGTAAAAAATATGCATTTATATTTTTTTTTTGTAAAAGAAAACGTATTCTTTAAACCCAAAAGCAAACATTTGTTATATTGCAGCTTACCAATTCTTAGATGGGATGGCTGTATTAGTTGTATTTTTTTAGGCTTCCTTTCTTCCTTGTCAAAAGAAGTTTATTGAGTATACAATGTTATAAAGATACATAAAGTAAGTTTACAAGGATCTATAAAGTAAGCTCATTGTTTTACAGTAGGGTTTATATAGGTAAATATCATGAAATTTCAAATATTAAACATTGGGTTTACGTAAACCTAACTTAAATTAAAGATATATATCATTTCCTTAGTTACTTTTGTAGGTATTTAAATGATTTATACCTACTATACATATTGTTTACAAGTAGAGTGTATATAGGTCAAATAAATTCTGATAATGAGCTTTAATCGTAAGGTGGAGAAAAGGAAAGAGAAAGAAGAAAAAGGGTTGAAAGGTAGAGGTATGGTCCACAAGGTTGTCCCGCTCGTCAGTTTATTATTCTTTTTAGTTCTCTTTGAAGCCTTAGAATGGGTGTCTCTGTAAGTCATTTAATCTGTTACCATGGCAACAGGACAGAGTCATTGAAGTTTGACAGGAACTGTTGTTTTATCCAAGGATGCCAAAGTTTTTCAAATTTTGGAATTTGATTTTGATCGATGGCTACCATCTTAGCATGGGACATTGTATTATTCATTCTGTGAATTGTTTCTGCTAGTACCAATGTAGGAGATTTCCATGCCTTGGCCACTGTTTGTTTTGCAGCCGTTATTAATTGGATCATAAGTTTGAATTGAGAGATTGTTAACCATTCCGGTTTTAGATTAAGTAAAGTTAAATACGGATCTGGTTGTATTATTTTTTAAAATATTTTAGATGCAATCACGAAGACTTCCTTCCAGAAGGTTTGGATTACTGGGCACGTCCACCATATGTGTAAATATGTGCCTATTTCTGGGCATCCTCGAAAACAAAGAGCTGAGGTATTAGGTGAATATTTTGCCACTCTAGCGGGTACAAGGTACCAGCGAGTTAGGACTTTATAATTTGTCTCCAGTGCTAAGATGTTGGGTGAAGATGACTTAGATGTGAGCCATATGTTAGACCAGTCCGTGTCTTCTAAAGTTCGTCCCAGGTCCTCCTCCCACCTCTGAACGTAAGAGGGTCTATTAAGATTTGCTACTCCATATAATTGATTATAAAGTGATGAAATTGTACCTTTAGCAAATGGATCTTTTGTACAGATTGATTCAAAAATGGATAATTGGGATAATGGTGTATCCCCCTTTAGGAATGGTGTATAGAAATTTTTGATTTGGAGATATCTAAATATCTCAGAGTTTGGTAGATCATATTTTTCTCTAAGCGATGGGAATGAAAGGAATGATTTAGATGCTATGAAGTCATTTAGTGTCTGAATGCCTGATGTTGTCCAAGCTTTAAAAGAATTTGGGTAGATCTATGCCGGATAAAAGGCCGGATTTCTGATAAAAGAAAGGAGAGGATTGTGTGGAGATTGTAACTGATATTTGGTTTTTAGTTTATCCCAGAGAGATAAGAAGTGTTTAGTTATGGGATTATGAATTTTAAAGCGGTCTTTAGGATCAAGCTATAATAAATTTGATATTAGTAGAGGGTCATTTTCTGAAGCCTCTATAAATACCCATAATGGGATTTCCTGTTTTGCATGGTATTTGGACAGACTGGCCAAATGTGCTGCTCTGTAGTAGTTAGTAAAATTAGGGTATCCCAGGCCTCCTTTATTTTTGGGAAGATGTAGTGTGTGTATAGGTATACGTGGTTTAGAAGAGCCCCATATAAACGAAGTTGCTCTTTTTTGTACTATTCTCAAAAAATAGGAAGGAATTGGAATAGGGAGGACTCTGAATAGATAAAGCAATTTGGGTAGAATAGTCATTTTGATTGCATTAATCTTCCCTATCCAGGATAAAGGAAGTTGCGACCATTGTTTTATTAGATTTGTGATCTGTCTTAATACAGGAGGATAATTGGTTGAGAATAAGTCAGAATGAGATGCTGTTAAATGAATTCCAAGATATGGAATTGATTTTTCTGTCCATGTGAATGGGAGTGCAGCCCTAGCCGGGATCAATTCCATGTTTGTGAGTGAAATATTAAGCACTAGGCATTTCTTAGGATTAATCATGAGGCCGGATAGGGCTGCAAATCCATCAAGAGCTGGTATTAAGTTAGGACCAGAGACCTGTGGTGATGATAGAAAAAGTAATATATCGTCTGCAAATATACATAATTTGTGTGTAATACCTCCTACTTCAATGCCAGTTATAGTTTGGTTTGTTCTGATGTATTGGGCCATGGGTTCGAGTATAAGGGCAAATAATAAGGGAGATAATGGGCAACCCTGTCGGGTACCTCTTTCGATATTAAAGGCTTCAGATTTGTATCCAGCATATTTTATATAGGCTTTGGGTTTATTATATAATGCTTTGATCCATGTTAAAAAGTGGGGTCCAAAACCCCATTTTTGTAATGAATATTGCATATATTGCCAGGATACTGTGTCAAATGCCCTCTTAACATCGAGAGATAGAAAACATAAAGGGATTTTCCGTTTTTTAGCAATATGTGCCAATAACACTGCCCTGCGTATATTATCGCCTGCCTGTCTATTTGGCATGAAGCCTACTTGATCTCTATGTATTAATTTTCCTATAATGCTATTGAGGCGTTTTGCTATTATTTTTGCTAATAATTTAATATCGAGGTTTAACAGAGAGATAGGCCGATAATTCACAAAGGAAGTATCATCAGAAAGGGGTTTTGGGATCATACAAACAATTGCCATTAGTGTTTCTTGCCGAAAAGAATGTCCATCTAGAAGTTTGTTAAAAGTTTCAGTGAGAATGGGAGAGAGTATTTCTGAGAATGTTTTATAGTATAAAGCCGAGTAGCCATCTGGGCCTGGTCTTTTGTTAAGTTTTAGGTCTTTTATGGCGTTAGCAACTTCATCTATAGTTATAGGCTCATCCAAACTGCTTTTTTGATTCTGAGATAACTCAGGTAAGGTTATTTTTGAGAAGAAGGATTCAGCCTCTGTAGGATTAAATTCATTGTTTGTCTTGTATAAAGTTGCGAGATGTGAGTGAAATTTATGGACTATTTTAACTGGATTACAAGTGTAAACATTTTTTGATAATTTCAAACGTATTGGTTTGAAAGATTTGTTAGTTGAATTTAATGCCCGAGCCAAATATGTACCTGGTTTGTTTGTATTCATGTACAAATTGTGTTTGGAGCGTTTGAGGGATTTATCAACTGACTCAGTGAGAAATAGATCGTATTCCAATCTAGATTTTTCCAGATGAGATTTTGTACTCTGAGATGGATTATCTTGAAATGATATGTAGGCTGCATTAAAATTGAGTTCTAGTTTTTTTGCTAGATTTTTGCGTTCTCGTTTAAATAGTGCCATTTGTCTTTGTATTGTACCACGCAAGACAGGCTTATGAGCTTCCCACAGTGTTATTGGGGAGATGTCTGTTGTATTATTAATTGATAAGTATTCCTTTAAAGCTTGTTCAATGGCCATCTGATGTAGTGGGTGTTTGAGCATTATGTTCAGTAAGTACCACGTTGGGTCATGCGCTTTTGGTATGGCTGAGGCTATAGTAGTGTATACTGCATTATGGTCAGACCACGGAATCGGAATTATATCTGATGCAATAATTTCTGGTATCATTCCTATTGTTAGAAAAATATGATCTATTCTGGTGAAGGTTTGATGGGGGTGCGAGAAATAAGTGAATTTCTTTTTCATTGGGTTACTTTCTCTCCACGAATCTACCAGATTGTATTTGGAAAGAAGTTGAGAAAAAGGTAATCTAGAGGTTATTTTGGATGGTGTAAAAGGTGATTTATCTAGAAATGGGAGGAGGACCTGGTTCGAATCCCCACACATTATCACTGTTCCTATTTTGTGTGTATTAATCACTTGTAATATATGTGAGAGGAATGGTGTAGGTTGTTTGTTAGGAGCGTAGTAGGAAATCACCGTGATTGCTGTATCCATTATGTAACCCATGAGTATCAGGTATCTACCTTCTGGGTCTTTAATTTCTGATGATAAGGTGAATGGTGTGGATCGGTGAAATGCAATTAGAGTTCCCCTTTGCTTGGTACAGGCAGAAGCCGTGTAAATTTGTTGATAAAAAGGAGAAATATATTTTGGAGTAGAATCTTTGGTGAAGTGTGTTTCTTGGAGGCATACTATGTGAGCCTTCTTGTTATGGAAAGTACGGAAGGCTTTGGTCCTTTTTTGAGGGACATTTATTCCCTGAACATTCAGGGAAAGTATATTCAGTGGTGCCATGGCAACAGGTCAAATAGTTTTGACTTACTTTTTGTTATGCAGAGCTGACTGCGCAGATCAACCTGTGTGGACTGAAGAGATGAATAGATAGAAAAGAAACCAGTGAATTCTGGAGTAAAGAGTAAACAAAAAACATATGAGATTAGATGATACATTGTATAAATAATTTTTTGCAAGTAATCACAATTTACCCGTGAAAGAGAATAAATATCTCTCTCAGGGGAATAAGTGCCTTCGTCACACTCCCACATAATATGGTTGGGAGAATGAGGAGGGCTAATGGGGGTACACGGATCTTCCGCTTACAGGAGAGAAGTGCTATGTCAAAAGACATCAAAATGATGTTTCATTAATTGGAGTGCAGAATATAGTTTTTGTTGAAATTATTTATTCCAGGGTGGTTGTATATGGTTAGTCTTGCCCTGGGCTAAAGAATTCAGTTAGAAAGGTACTGTTAATAACTTTGGTATTGATGAAGATAGTTTGAATTATTTTGGGATTTTAACCCTTTTAGAGTAAACAATTACATATTTTATTCATATGTAACTGTTTAGATATGTTAACTCATAAAATTGAGGTTGTATTGCTTCAGATTAGAATAAACAAAAACATAATTCTAGGAACTAGTTAGGTAATAATATATTTGTTTTAAGAAAAGAAAGAAAAAGCTTCCATTACTTCTGGATTATTGAACATATTTGTCTTAAAAAGTAATAAATCTATTGTTATTACCTGATAATATATAACTGAACAAGAATTTCCTTATTTCACTTATATATTCTAAGGCTATATGAATCAGAAGTAATAAGAAATATAACTGGAATGTAACATGATCCCACACAGTGTGTGACTATCAGAATGCAGTTACATTCAGTTATAAATACAGGTTTTTTATAGAGAACCATCTCTTAGTATAATAAATGAAGAGATATCAGGAATTAGGATGTCAGTCCATTGAATCTTCTTGGTCCATGGATGATGTGGCATAACGACCTCTTTTGTGAGAATGATGATTCCCATTTTGTTCTGAAATTTTCTGGGTGCTGCCTGAAGGTGAAGATGATGCCATTCTTCTGCGTGTGGGAGTGTTGCTGCTTGTGGGTTCTGTCAGATTTAATTTTAAAAGGGTTTGTTGTAGTTCATCTGCTGATCTGCTTCTGTAAATTGTACCTTGGTAGTTAAATCTGACTGAAAAGGGGAAGCCCCATTGATACATAATGTTGTGGCGTTGCAGTTCCATTAGTTGGGGTTTCATGGATCGTCTTTTAGTAATAGTAAGTTGGGATAGGTCAGCAAAAATTTGATAATTGTGTCCTTGAAAATTAAGTTCCTTTTTTTCTCTTGCAGCAATTAGTATTTGTTCTTTCGTTCTGTAATAATGAAATTTTGTGATTATATCACGTGGGGGTCCATCTTTCTTTTTGGCTGTGAGGGCTCTGTGTACTCTGTCCAGTTCTAAACGTTCAATAGGGATATCTGGCTTTAGTTCTTGTAATAGAGCAGTAATAGTAGATTGCAGGTCTGTCACAGTTTCAGGTATTCCCCTTATGCGCAAGTTTGAACGTCTGGCTCTATTTTCGTAATCTTCGAGCTTAGTTTGAAGTATTAAATTCTCTTTTTTTAATTGTTCCAATTCTGTTATATTTTCTTGGGTTGTAATTTCAATTTCATCCATTTTTATTTCTAAGGCTGCGGTGCGGTTTCCCAGCTCTCTTATTTCTTTGGTTAGGCTTTTTGTTATTTGGTCTGAGGTTTGTTTTAAAGCCTTATGAAGCATCTTTTCAAATTGTAATAATATTACTGGGGATACTGAGGAGGCTTGTGGAGAAGTTTGTGAGAGGATTTGTTCTGTATCTGACTCAAATGGAGAGTCTTGCTGTGACATTTTCTGTCTGTGAGAGCACCCTGATGCTGTATCTTGTGAGGTGACTGGAGCTGCTTCAGCTGCAGTGAGTGCCTGTGAGCTCTTTGTGAGGTGATTTTTATTTCTGCCACGGCTTCCTCCCAGTACCATATTTCCTGCCCAAACTTTCACAGTTTGTTCCCAGGGGTAAAAAGGTTCAAATGGATACCTTTTGAGCCTGCAGGCTCCGCTTTGTCCTTCTCTTCTCTCCTCAGCGGTGTGGAGCTCTAACAATGCATGTCTGCTCTGCTAGGCTCCGCCTCCTGCCCCAGGCTTCCTTTCTTCTATTTTCATCTGGTGATCCAGTCAGTAAGCCTGTTGTTTTTTCATAAAAACAAGCTCTCTTCCAGATGTATCAGTTTACAGGGATGAGATGAGAAACCATTTACCACTGGCAGAGGTTCTTGCATCGGTCAGCTTTTATTTATTTGTGTAAAACTTTTATCCCAAAAAAGAGCAAAGCTGTTTGCTTTTAGGACATTCAAAATAGGTGGTTGGGTCGGGTTTTTAATGTTTTAATGCCACTCAAAATTGTTACAATGGGGAGTGGATGCAACCACCACATCTAATGATTGGTAATGTGCAATCTATTACATTTTCACTATTGGGTTTAATATCACTTTAATATCCAACTCTAGGAAACTTGAATATAATCCCTTTGCAGTGGGGCTGCACCCGCATTGTAAGGGTTAAATGCTTGTTTCGGTCAAGTTAGACTTACATGCCCGATCCTCTGCTTCTCCATGCTTCTACACTGGTCCCTGTAGCATCTTCCTCCCTACGTTGGAGCGGTCTAAGCTCCTAAAATCGGATGTGATGAGGTTGAGGGACAGACCACGGCCAGAGTTAGGGGAGTGGATGGAGAATCAGGTAAGTAAAAGTGTGCAGCCCCACTGCAAAGCATGCTTTTCAAGTTTTATTTAAACCTAAAAACAAAAAAATGTATATAGTATTTTTACCAATCCTTAAATGTAGTGACTGTATTAGTTTTTTTTCGTAATGAATAACCAATGTGGAAGAGATAAAAAAAAATAAGGTTTTCGCTGGCATATGATCAATTGATTGAAGGTGAACACAGCTTTATTTACATTGCTTGGTGAACAGTTAAGCCCCGTACACACGATCGGATTTTCCAACAGGAAATGTTGGATGACAGGCTGTTGGCGGAAAATCCGACTGTGTGTATGCTCTATCGGACAATTGTTGTCAGACTTTCCACCAACAAATGTTGGCTAGAATGTCTTCAAATTTTCCGCCAACAAATGTGTGTTTTCAGATTTTCCAATCAAGTGTACACAAGTCCGTCGGACAAAAGTCCAAAGTACACACATGTATGCTCGGAAGCAGAAGGGTTCATTCTTGTAAACTAGCATTCGTAATGGAGAATTAGCATTCATGACGTGGTAAATTATGAAATCTCCAAATGCAGCGCACAATTCTCTTCTTCTTTAACCACTTGCTGCCCGCCCACTGTCATATGATGGCAGGACAGTGCAGCTGTTATCCTGGGCTGCCGTCATATGACGTGATGGCCTTCCAGGCCCCCCAGGGGGCGCGCGCCCGGTGGCCGCGATGTCCTCCGGGCACCCGCGATTGCCCGGTAACTGAGCAGGACCGTGGATCTGTGTGTGTAAACACACAGATCCATGTCTTGTCAGGTGGGAGGAGACCGATGGTGTGTTCCTTGTATAGAGGAACACGGATCGTCTCCTCCCCTTGTGAGTCCCCTCCCCCCACAGTTAGAATCACTCCTTAGGAACATAATTAACCCCTACAGCACCCCCTCCTGGTTAACCCCTTCATTGCCAGTCACATTTATACAGTAATCAATGCATTTTTATAGCACGGATTGTTGTATAAATGTGAATGGTCCCAAAAATGTGTCAAAAGTGTCCGATGTGTCCGTCGCAATATCGCAGTCACGATAAAAATTGCAGATCGCCGCCATTACTAGTAAAAAAAAATAAGAATAAAAATGCTATAAATCTATCTCCTTATTTTGTAGACGCTATAACTTTTGCGCAAACCAATAAATATACGCTTATTGCGATATTTTTTACCAAAAATATGTAGAAGAATACGTATTGGCCTAAACTAAGGAAAAAATTAGTTTTTTTTTTTTTTTAAATGGATATTTATTATAGCAAAAAGTAAAAAATATTGCGTTTTTTCAAACTTGTCCCTCTTCTTTTGTTTATAGCGCAAGAAATAAAAACCGCAAATACCACCAAAAGAAAGCTCTATTAGTGGGGAAAAAATGATAAAAATTTCATTTGGGTACAGTGTTGCATGACCGCACAATTGTTATTCAAAGTGCGACAGCGCTGAAAGCTGAAAATTGGCTTGGGCAGGAAGGGGGTGAAAATGCCCTGTATGGAAGTGGTTAATGGGATAATAATGAAGCTGCTTTGCTGGTGATACTGATGGAGTGATTGCAAACGAATTTTCAAAGCTTTTTTTTCTAGTGATATCAAGAATAATATTATTATTTATTTTTTTTTATTTGTGCAAGTTACCACAACACCATCATACCGTAGTTTTCAAGGCAACAACTATGTTGGTGTCCTTTGTCAATTTTACATTGTATTTTTTTAAATGTAACTGCCTACTCCCAAACTGTCATTTGAAGTAAAACACATAGCCAAGTATTAGTCTACACAATTTTTTTATTGTGCATTAAAAAAAGAAAACAAATAAAATTAGACATGCTATCTGCCAATAGAACTTAACCAAAAAGTGCATTCTATGCATCCAAAAGTATAAAAAACATACCAAATCAAATCATTATTCAACCAAAAAAATAATGTCAAAGCAATAACTCCAAGGCCAATAATAAATAACACGTTATCTCCTCCAATTCTGCAACATGTCTGGTTGACGAACGGCCGTTCAGAAACGAACTGAAAAGCGCTAAATGAAAAACGCAAAAAGAAAAGCGCGAATCAACACTCACCAAACTTCTACTAACACGAAATTAGCAGAAGGAGCCCAAAGGGTGGCGCTAAAGAGCTGAAAAACCATGTAGTATGTCTAGTACGTCACTACGTTCGTAATTGTTGGCCAACATTTGTGTGACAGTGTGTATGCAAGACAAGTTTGAGCCAACGTCCTTCGGACAAAATTCCATGGTTTTGTTGTCGGAAAGTCTGATCATGTGTACGAGGCTTAACAGTATTGATAGCTTTAGTAAATGGCCCCCATGGGTGAAGACTGGGCAACATTAATGTTCACTTAGCTTTATGTATGAAGTTAGGCTTTGTTCACTATTATCATCCAAACTTGTGCAGTAAAAAAAAAAAAAGTATCAGGGTGTGATCTCAATATACTTTTAGGACAAAGCAAGCCATGCATGTCAGGACTGGCAAAGTCGGATTAAAGGCTACTGAAAACAATAAGAGATCAGTCTATAGTGTGTAAACAATCTCATATCTCTTTATAACTGACAGTCTTGGCACTTTTCTAACAAGGAAAAACACTTTTGACTACATGCTTACTTGTCTAATATACTTTCATTATAAAATAGAAATAAAAAAATTAATTTGCTTTCACATCTCAGGTGAGTTTTTCTGGTGGAGAATTTATGTATTTAAACGTTGTTTTCAAGTAACGATCAGTAAGCAAATGTTTTATTCATTCTTCTAATAAGAATTACATGCTTCTGATATCAATTATGTATAATTAATACACATGGGTGAAAAGTGTATGCTAATAGGATGTCAGTTAATTAAAAAAGAAATAGCAGGTAAACAAAGGTGATTATATTGTACCTTGGGACTATCAACAAAAATATTCTGTTAAATAATCTGCAACAAGAAGGAAGAAATTACGGAGGAAATAGTTTAATTTACCTTTAGAGATAATATATTGGGCTATGTAATTTACTGAAACACGCAGAAGGGAATCTAAACTGTTACTGCGGATGATCTTACAACTTTTTTAGTGCATGAGTCTGCCTTTCTGCATACCTACATGTGCTAAAGTAAATTATTAAATGTAAACTATGGACATTAACCCCCCCCCCCCCGCCTTTCCTTCATCCAGCCTGTTGCCATCGACCCTCCCTTCTTCTAAAGTCCTATCCTAGAAAGCATTTTTACTTACCTAATTTCCTGGTCACATGACACATGGGGGGTTGATTTACTAGAGCTAAAGAGTTCAAAATCTGGTGCAGCTCTGCATGGTAGCTAATCAGCTTCTAACTTCAGCTTTGACATCAAAACCTGGAAGCTGATAGGTTTCTATGCAGAGCTGCACCAGGTTTTGCACTCTGTAGTTTTAGCAAATCAACCCCCATGGGGTCTTATGGTTTGTTCACTGAAGAGGAGGAGGATCCTTCTTCTGGTGTCCATGTTGCTGCCTGGGTGATGTGGACACTTTCTCTCTCAAGCACTAGCAGAGCAACATGTCTCAATCTTACCTCAGGTAACAAAGAATAAGTATTTCAGGTACACACATCCTTTTGAACTGTTTGCTAAAATCTATTTGGTAGTAAAGTAAAGAATAGTAGACTGTATGTATCTCCAAAACACAAAACCAGTCCTAAAGGACTCTTTTACCAACCAAAGGTTTGCTAAGGTAGTGATCTGAAGTTCATGTGCTTCAAACTAACCTTTAGAATTTCATTAGATTTTCAGCACCTGATCAAATGCTGGTTTTCCAGCATGACCACTCAACAGAAGACCACTTTCTATTGAAAAAACAGATATACACATGGACCAAAAGCCATCCAGGTCCTGCTGAGCTGATCGATTTTTGGCCATGTGTACAGGGCTTTAAAATTATTTGAAAATCTGGATTAACAGTAACTTGAATTCACCAAATAATCTATAGCGCTATGGGCCTCATATCTATTTTATGTTACTCAATTAATTTCTCAGCCACTACATAGACCCCTAAACATAAAAACCTGCATTTTTTAAAATTGTTTATACTTTCTGTGCATAAGTGTTGTAAACCCAAGAGTTCCATTTCCAACACAGTGAACAGAAATAAAATGATATTGTACATGGATTTTTTTTTTCAATGCATGTGTTATTTATGCTTAGTTCAGTTCGCTACTGAATAACCATATTAAACTTCATGGAGAAATTACTGTAGCTGCTGAAAAAGTATGGAAGCAATGGGGTCTGTTGCAATTTTAAATAGGTTTTTAGTTGTTCACAGCAAAATACAGTATCTCTCCCCACAATTCAACTCTATCTATCTACTTGCTTCTGAATTTTTAACATTTAATTTACAGCTTATTTTCAGTTCATGTGTTTATTGGCAAGCTAAAGCTTCTAGGATGTCTAGGCTTAAAGGGTAAGTCCACTTTCTTGGGGAAAAAAATAGGAAATAAATAAAAAAAATAATAATAATGATATACTGTATACAATTGCGACACAAGTCATATTGTAGTTGAATGTTCTTAAAGGTTACCTTTGCTTTTCAATCTGCACCCACTGTAACTTCCTAAAAATGCAATGCAATATGGCTACCTGGAGTTGTTCTGTACACAGAATGTGTACAGAACATCCCCCAGAAACATAATTTCCTGTTTGTATGTTTGGCTCACTGATTTTCCTAGAAGTCTGCACTAAGATACAAGTCAGATTTCAGGCATCCCCTGCAACAAAAATTTCATTTTTGGTGAGATACTCCCAATAGGAAATCACATCTAAAGGGATGCCCTTGTGGGTTCTCTTGGAGCTCTCAGCATTGCAGTGCAGATCAAATCTTCCCGATCACTAATTATTATCTACATTATTCTGCACTTCAAGAACCCTAAGACCTGTTGACCAGCTAAAACCAACCACTTTTAACAACTACCATATTGTTGTTGTTGAGGAGCAAATACTCCCTATGTTTTGTGCATTCTTTTCCTGAGGTTCTTCGATGATAAAAATACAGGGGTTATTTACTAAAACTGGAGAGTCCAAAATCTGGTGCAGTTCTTCAGGGAATCCAATCAGCTTCCAGGTTTTATTGGCAAAGCTTAATTGAACAAGCTGAAGTTAGAAGCTGATTGGCTACATAGAGATTCTGAGTGCACCAGTTTTAGTAAATCTCCCCCACAGTGTTTTATTCTTTACCTGTACATATTGAATATTTCAGGACATAGTATTCAGAAATGTAATAAGACTGATACTAATTTATTTCTCTAAAGTGGTTAATTTTTCTAAAAAAGTTTTAGAGAGGTACACCTATAAACATTCAGTTCATTATTCAAAAGAAGAACTTCACTCTCTCAATCAACATTGACTATTTTATTTGTAATACTTATGCTGGTAACATTAGTAAATAGATAGGAAAGTATATCATATTTACTTGTTTTAAACTCTTTTTTTTACATTTCTTCAGTTACTTCCTGGTTTCCAGGCCATGTAAATGATGTCATACATCCCAGGAGTCTTCAGAAAGGAAATTGGAGAGGAGAGGTTTTCTCAGCTAAGCACAGCCCCCTGCCTGTATGCCTGAGCTAAGGGAAAATTAATTCTAGGAAGTAAATGCCACATGAATCATCTGCCCTCAAGATGGCCATGGCCAGAAACGCCAGGGGGGGTTTTTCAAAGTGAATTCTCAGCAAAATAAATCATGGAGACATGGATGGGTGAGTTTGCTCTAAATATTAAGAATGACTTAATCATCATATTTGATTTGTGGTGCTCAGATGCAGTGTAGTTATGATTTAAAGCCTTGCGCACACAGGGCAAAAGTTTGTGTACAGCTGTCTGTTTTTACCACTTCAGCCCCGGAAGATTTGGCTGCTGAATGACCGGGCCATTTTTTGCAATCCCTTTAGCTGACAATTGCGCAGTCATGCGGCGCTGCACCCAAACAAAATTTGTCCTTTTTTCCCACAAATAGAGCTTTCTTTTGGTGGTATTTGATCGCCTCTGTGGTTTTTATTTTTTACGCTATAAACAAAAAAAGAGCGACAATTTTGAAAAAACGCAATATTTTGTACTTTTTGCTATAATAAATATCCTCATTTTTTTTTTAAAAAAAGCTAATTTTTTCTCAGTTTAGGCCGATATGTATTCTTATACATATTTTTGATTAAAAAAAATCGCAATAAGCGTATATTGATTAGTTTGCGCAAAAATGATAGAGTCTACCAAATAGGGGATAGATTTATAGCATTTTTATTATTTTTTTTTACTAGTAATGGCGGCGATCTGCAATTTTTATCATGACTGTGACATTATGGCGGATCAATCAGACACTTTTGGCGCTATTTTGGGACCATTCACATTTATACAGCGATCAGTGCTGTTAAAAATGCATTGATTACTGTGTAAATGTTACTGGCAGTGAAGGGGTTAACCACTAAGGGCAGTGAAGGGGTTAAGTGTGTCCTAGGGAGTGATTCTAACTGTGGGGGGATGGGCTATGTGTGACATGACACTGATCACCACTCCCGATTACAGGGAGCAGTGTCACTAGGCAGACCGGGGAAATGCTTGTTTACAACAGCATTTCCCCGTTTTTCCTCTCCGTGAGACGATCGCGGGTATCCCTGCGGACATCGGGTCCGCGGCACCCGCGCTCACACTCGCGGTGCCTGCAAACCGCTTTTAAAGGTTAATATGCCTGTACGTGCCCTTCTGCCAACGTATATAGGCGTGAGCCGGTTGGCAAGCGGTTGATGAACTTTATCCAAAAGTATACTTTATTCACATTGTTGTAAAGCAGCGTGATGTGCTGTGATGTTGTACAGTGCCATGCAGTTCTGTACAGTGTGCTGCGTTAAGATGCAGCAATGCCTGCATTTTATCACAGCACGCTGCATTGCAGAGTGTGTGAATGGGACACACAGAAAATAATTGTTTTCTGAGTGTCCTTGCGGTGACAAACGCTTTGCAGTGCAATAAAACGCCTGTCACCACACCATGAGTAAATTTAGCCTTACGCTTGTCAAGCGGAAACTTGTAATGTTTTGTAAATTTTTACTTGGCAAGCACAACAGCTGAGCGGGGAAGTGCCCCTGGGCATGCACTGGATGAGAGGTGGAGTTTCAGGGAAATAGACAAACTTGGAGCAGTATAACTACTTTTGATTCCACAAAATGTATCTTTTAATTTCACTTTATTTAATGATTGTCATGTGTTTATATAACCTATTTATTGTCACATTTGTTTAGTTACATATTACGTTATATAAGACTTTGTGTGTTTTATGGTATAGAACAAAATTTCATTTTACTGCCACTAACAGGCATAGTTCCTCATTTTACACTTGGCAGAAGCATTTTCTTTTTGTCTTTTTACATATTGTTAAATTCCACATAAATCTTTATTAGCAAAAACTGGCTGTCAAAGATAAAATAAAAACAAATATAAAACTCAACATAATCGCCTTCTTTATGTCATTAGCAATTGATGTGATAAAAACAGCCGATTTGTCCCAATGCAGGAAAATTTGTTTTATGGCAACTATAAAACTGATGGTGAAATGGTGATTTATACATTAACAGAAAAATACTATACACCATATGGCACCAAATAATAATATATTTCATTCAGTTTCCACCAACATATGTTGTGCATGCAGTGATTGTAAGTAAAAAAAAACAGGATTTTGGGGTGTCCACGCAGCAGCTCACCCTTGCTCCAAGACATAAAATATACCTGTGAGGTGCATGTGGTAAGGAACTGATAATCTTGGGCTCTAGGCACCTTACCTTCCTTGCAACATACCCTAGTAGCCTAATACAGTATGTTCTGTAGGAAGAAAATTGAGGCCACAGCTTGTATGGTCTCTGTGTAGGCCCATCCACCTCTTGCACCTTCCAGCAGTGTGAGGGGTGGCCTTACTAGTCAATAGGAAGATGTAGGAGGTGATAAGGAGTTTGGCTGCACAGTGACCACTAAACCTGTTGTAACAGAGCAACCCAGGATTCCCAGATTACTATGGTGCTTTGCACCTGCCCGCAACTAGCACACAGCAAGGCCATTGGTCAGCTTACCATCACCCCACAAGTTTTTTTTAAGAATCCTGATCAAATTGTTTGTAAATCTCGCTGAAGCTGGAATCTTTGTCCTCAAAAATGCACTTTGTGGTGAGTTTTCAGCTAATGGATTGACTGGAAACAATCCTGTTTCCCTGTCATCTTCTGCCTGCGGCTCTCAGGCACGATCTCTGGAGGATTACTTTATAAGCCTTCTGGCAAAAAAATAAAAATAAAAAACCTCTTTTAAAGAATGTGTTCATTAGCAGCATTTCTTCATTTTTCTGTACATCACCACACCCCACATCACTGCTGCATTGTGGTATGAACGAGGCACATACTGTAGAAAACACAGGTCATCCTGTCTAGTGTGAATAAGCCTCTGCACTGCTTTTTCCTTAGTTTTGAAAAAGCTAAATCCTGTACAGATTAAGTTATACATTTTGCAGGCTATTCCTTATAAATTGTCTATAAATTGCTTTGTTTATGTTTTTGTACTATTTTACCATTACCTTTTTGTAACTTGTTTTTCATCCTCAGTTTTTCATAACAATTTTTCAAACCTTCACACAAACTCTCAGTACTCTAATCATTTGTTTTCAAGTGATTATAGTTAAAGCTCAATTCTATGAATTCAGCTCTAAACGTAAAGGCACACTGAGTTAAGCCCAATGAGGTGCATGACACCTCCTGAACCCATCTCTATTATTTACAGCTGACAAGTTTATGGCTCTGCCAAGGATACACTTGAGGCTGTGAGATGAGAGAAGCACACAGAGCAGCTATAGCAGACCCTCCCATCTGCTGCCCACTTGACAGAAGCCTTTGCATTTTGTGCATGTGTTCACATAGTACAAAGGCTTCTGTGAGTGTGCATAGTATCTGCAGTAACTCTGCTGTTGATGCCAAGACCAGGGGTTCCAATGTCGGACTCCCAGAACTACAGCAATAGCTGTCTTCCAGGAGTTATATAAACCCATCAGATGTAAATATTAGAGCTAAGTCCAGGAGGAATCATGCACCTCTTCGGACCTAACACATATGCCCCGTACACACGGTCGGATTTTCTGATGGACAATGTCTGATCGGAGCGTGTTGTCGGAAATTCCGACCGTGTGTGGGCTCCATCGGAAAGTTTGAGAGCAGGCTATAAAATTTTCCGACAAAAAAATCCGATCGCCTCAATTCCGACCGTGTTTGGCCTGTTCCGACGCACAAAGTGGCACGCATGCTCAGAAGAAATTCCGAGACGGAACAGCTCGGTCGGGTAAAATTAGCGTTCGGAATGGATACAGCACTTTCATCAGGCTGCAAGGTTAAAAATGGTTTAATACAGCGCACTCTCTTCTTCTTTATAATGTGAGAAGAATGAAGTAGTTTTGCTGCTCATATTCACACAGACTTCTCACAAACTTATTTCTTTACTATTTATTGGGATTCCCTCAATATATTTGGATTTGTCACATCTGACAAAAATATTTTTTTTAAAGGCAGTTTTTTTTAGATTTTAGGTTATTTTTTCCAAGGCTGATCTTTGTTTTATTTTAGTTTTAGTTTTACTCCAGAATATTTTTGTGTGTTTTTTGTGTGTCAAGTTACCACAACACCATTATTATCTTGTATTATTTAATCTCAAGGAGATTGTTTGGTGTTGGTGTCCCTTGTTAACTTCACATAGTATTTTTGAAATGTACCTGAATCCTCACAAACAAACTGTCATTTTTGAAGGAAAAAACAGATAGGCAAGTATAATTGAAACCAAAAATCCTTTATTAAGGGCTCAGAAACAAAGAGGGAGGCAACACTGGATAAACAGCAGAAATTAGCAAAGCCTTGGACCCCCAGGGCAGACATCAATTCTTGAACATCAAAATTGGTGGCCTGAGGAGTCCATATGTAAGGGAGTGCAGTCTGGTCCAGAAGTCCCAGAGATCCGTAAAGCAGCAGATGACATCTGTGTCCCCAGGCTGTGGTACCACAAGAGGCTGCATCTTTTGCCAGACCAGACTGGACCCAGGGTCATCACTTTATGGTCTTCCTTCCTCGCTTCCGCTGTGGCTCTGCTGTTGGCGATGTGGCAGGAGGAGGAGTAGGACCTGGAGGAGGAGGAGGACTAGTAGGACCTGGAGGAGGAGGAGGAGAAGTAGAAGGACCTGGAGGAGGAGGACCATGTGTGAGGTCACAAATGTGGGTATCAGATGTTAGTTGGGCCCTCAACCCCTTATTGAGAGCTTCCAACATTAATGACTCACACATGAGTTGTTGGCCCTCCTCCATCCGCTGCATTTTACAGGCAATTATGGCAGCAAAGTCCTCCTCCACAGTGTGTGGTGCTCCCAGGGCCTCTGTAGCCTTCCAAAAGAGGCCTATGGCAGCCTCCTCTAGGGTACTCCTTTTCCTGCCACTTTCTCTTTGCAGGTGAATGGGAGGGACCTGCATATCAGGCAGCCTGCTCGGCCCGGCCACCTCCTGGCTGAGACTTCCCTGTGTATGAAAAAGGGACATGGTTTTAGTTTTTGCATCATCAACCACAATCATAAATTAGTACTCCAAGCTAACATCTAGTTAACATCATTGATTGGACAACCTGAACTATTTAGAGGAATGCTATACCTGGCTCAAGCTGGGCTCCTCCACATGTTGCTGCCTGGAAGGCCCAGGTTGGGTGTCAGAAGCCTCAGCTGGGGGGGAAGGAAGCATGGAAGGAAGACTGGAGAGTGCTGCCTGGGTTCAGTCTGGCCTGCCAGAAAATGCAGCCTGTCATAGTACCACATCCTGGGGACATAGATGTCATCTGCTGCTCCGGATCTCTGCGAATCCTGGACTTTCTTGCGCTCCCTTAGATATGTTCTCCTCAGGCCACCAATTAGAATCCTCAAATAGTTGATGTCTGCAGTGGGGATCACCTGCTTCACAATTTCCAACAATTGATCCAGCGCTGCCTTCCTCTTTGTTTGGTTCTTACAATGTGGGTGATTGATCTCCCACAGACAAGGCAGCTCCCTGAACATGTCAATGAAGAGTGCCATGAAGTCAGTATCGTTCAAGATATCCATTTTCACTGCAAGACACAACACAAGACAAACCCTAATGGCAGGCAAAACTCTCCTAATCTTGTTACAATATAGGCCTCAATGTAGAAGCAGTATAGGCCCAAGTTTGGCTCTTACCTTCGTTATCACAATCAGCGCCTCTGATACTCCTTCGTCCGCTCACAGATCGTACGTACTACGCATGCGTGTTACGCTTTATACACACTGCGCATGCGTGTAACTCCGCCCGCCCCTGACGTTCTTTCTAGTCTATTCCCCACCCCTTTTCGTTCGGCGCAGTGGGTGAAGAGCACATGGCGGATTCAGAGCAGGTGCGTGCTAATTATAGCAACGAAGAGGAGGAAAGCCCGTATCCGGAAACGTCCCGATCCAGAAGGAGACGATTTAAGGCCACAAATATGTCCTTTGGGGAGATGTTGGAGATGGTGGACATCCTGGAGAAGGCTGACTATGATGGGAAGTATGGACCTTACCCCAACCCCAATATCAGAAAGGCCAGGATCATGGCGAAAGTGGTCAAAAGTCTGCACCGGAATTTCGGGGTACGACGATCGAAAGATCAGCTCAGGAAGTGGTGGTCGGACCTGAAATTAAGAGAGCCCCAGCAGTACAGAAAGATCCGGAGAGTGCTGCAAAAAAGTAAGTAGTTGTGCTGTGTTCCTATTCTTTTTGTCTTTATTACGTTCGTGCTGCTCCATATGCTTTTCTTAAGAGTTGTACAGTTTAAAATGGCAACTTTAATGTTCATGGGCCCATTATTCGTTCTTATCAAACATTTTTCTTTCGGCCTACAAAACACCATTGTTTAGGCCATATGCATTTGCCAACATTTTTTAGGGCCTACTTGTATTAAAAATATTTGGTTGTGTAGATGGGTTTGTTACTAGAATGAAATGTAAACTAGATTCTGTGTAAGGAGAGGACACTCAGCAGCTGTTTAGACATCTGGATGCTGGAGCACTAGTGTGGGATACAAGAACACCCTTTTTATTAGGGGACCCACACAGGTTCTCCAATGCATACTATAGGGGGGTCTCCATCTGTGAAGCTTGTACAAAACAGGTAAAGTATTGAAGCTTGACAAAGGACAATAAAAATGCTACATCTTGGAACTCTGCCCAAATAGACAATTGTACCCCACTTCCAAGCAACGTTTCATCTTTAGATTTCGGCCATCAAATATCTGTGTGCTAATTATACCATTTTTGCTTTAAATAGGGGAGAAAAGACTCGGAGGACACCCCTCATCCGAGGAGACCACAGACCCCCCACCTCTGGAAGAAGGGGAAATACCCCCAACCCAAACAGACTTAGGTAAGAGATGGATGCCGGCAGATTTTTGCTACCTGTTTTTGTTTGGTTTCTCTCTTTTTAGGTGATCGTGATGTTGTGGATCGAGATCCTTTCACATCAGAAAGTGCCCAGATCCTGATCGGGGAGATCATGGGGTGTAATTTAGAATTGGAAAACCTCAAGAAAAAAATCAATGATGTTATTCAAAAAAATAATAACATCATTGATGTTTTGGGGCAAATTTAAAACCCCTCAAAATCACTTTGTTTTTTTGTGTGCTACAATCTTAAAAATGTTTTAGCGATGTTTAGAAAAGCCATATTTGGAGGATGCACACAGTGTGCCAACATGTGCTATCTGCCATCACGGGAGATCAATGGACGCGTTTTGGGGGTGCAACCCCTTCCTCAATAATAAAATAGCTGTGAGGAAGGGGTTGCTCCCCCAAAACACGTCCCTTGATCCCCGTGATGGCAGCTAGCACATGTTGACATTCATAAATTGGTGTGCATCTTCCAAATTTGGCTTTTCAAGGGGTGACTTCACCCCATCTGAACGCAATATCAAACACAGTTCCTAAATACTCATGTCTGATATTGCCTTCAAGTTTTACCATATTTGTAAGTTCAAGATTTTTTACCATATTTTGTAAGTTCAAGATTTTTGTCTTTCTTGTTGGTTTTACACATGCCTGTTTTATCTTAAATGGACATTTCTATTTTTGATAATGCCACCCCAAAAATTGTTATACAACAAACATGTTGGTTTGTTTTAAAAACCTTTTCTAAATGCACATGTGATTGTGCAGGTATTAAAAAGATTGATATCAAGAATGTGTGGATTATTGTCTCAACGCTACAACACTTATGTGGTGATGTAATTGCTGTTTTCTGTGAAAATGGGGGTTATTTCCGAAGGGCAAATCCTCTTTGCACTACAAGTGCAGTTTCAGTGCAGTTTCAAGTGCACTTGTAGTGCAAAGTGTCTAAACCTTTAGTAAATAACACCCAACAGTGCTTTGTATAAGGTTACACAATCACGCCATTTTCAGGACTCCCCACATTGCTGTCAGGGTCAGCTAAAACAAACACAAGAAGTAAATGTCACCAAAGATTAGCTTTTTTTTTTTTATTTGATAAAGGCTTCATAAATTGTCTGGCATATTGATGGCCCCCCTACCCGCAAAGAACTCAAGGTATCTTAACCGGACATCACGGGCACTCAGGGAGGGCAAGCCAGGAGGGCCACTTTCAAGCGCCGTCAGGGTTGTTTCATGTAGAATTCCGGTCTCAGGCCCAACTGAGCTAGCATAGTTGGCAGAATGTTGGCGTAAAAAGTTATGTAGAACACAGCACGCCAGGATTAGATGATTAAGTTTATACTCCGCCATATGGATGGGTGTCAGAAATAGGCGGAACCGGCTGGCCATGATTCCAAATGTGATCTCCCCCACTCTTCTGGCTCTGGCCAGCTGGTAATTAAAAACCCTCTGTTCCGGGGTGAGGGTCCTCATCGGGAATGGCCGCATAAGATGGTCCCCCAGCGCAAATGCTTCATCCGCAACGAAGACGAATGGGAGTCCTTCCACATTGTCTTCTGGAGGTGGCAAGTCCAAGCTGCCATTCTGGAGACGCCTGTAAAACTCCGTCTGGGCGATGACTCCACCATCGGACATCCGGCCATTCTTCCCCATGTCCACATACAGGAAGTCGTAATTAGCCGACACCACCGCCAACATCACAATACTATTGAACCCCTTGTAATTATAATAGTGCGACCCCGAGTTGGGTGGTGGGATGATGTGGACGTGTTTCCCATCAATTGCCCCTCCGCAGTTAGGAAAGTCCCACCGCTGGGCAAAGTGGGAGGCCATAGTCTGCCATTCCTGTGGCGTGGAAGGAAACTGTTGAGGAAAACAAAAAAAAATTACTATTTTTGCACATAAACATGGCAAGCAGATTAGACACAAACATTCTTGGCCAACATCCAGATAACATTTATTAAGGGGAATTTTACAACACCAAAGTATAAGGTACACCTATCATATCCCCCCCCATGGGCCATTTCTAACATTATAGGGGGGGGAATCTCGGACAGGTAACCCTCTCCACTTCATTGAGAGATGAATGCCTAAATACAGGGTATTACTTGGAAAAGCCCCTCCTTAGTTACACTATTGGAAGCCCACTGGACAGGTAAGAAGTGTCCTAATACAAAGATATAAATACACACTGTACACATTTGAGCACATTTGGACATTCAGCTATTACCTATCAAGATAATAATAGGATACAAAAACTTGAAACAGTACCATTTGAAAGTATACAGGCAGGCCCTTGCACTACATGCTTTGCGGAAATTCATCGATACATCTGACCACAAAAGAGGTGGGTATAGTGTGTATGGGTTTGGCAAAGTCAGCAGATAGATGATTGAGGATAGATAGAGAACTGACTTAGCAGTTGGGGGGAGGGAGGGTTACTAAAAATGATTTGGGGACACCACAAAAAAAAGCCTCTGGCACTCTGCCTGAATTTAAAGCACAAATCACATTTCAAAACATTTTAGGGGGTGTTTGAGGTAAAGCACTACTATGGAGCTGATAAAATACATTGTTAAGTGACTACATGAGGTGAATATAGGGGCAGGAGAGCATGCTGGGGAGGCAAATATGTATGAAGGACTAACAAAATAATTACATAAAAATCCAGCATGCATGAGAACAAAGGGGACATTCACAGCATATTACAATCATGGTAATTAGGGAATGAGGAGAGAAATACAATATATTAGCAAACATTATATACAATCAAATGTGATATTAAAGGATAAAAATCTTACCTTCATATACTCCTTCTGTAGGACCTGGATGATGGCAGAACAAGTCTCTGGGATAATGATACCCAGAGCCTGGGGGGAGATGCCTGTCGAGAACTTGAGGCTACCCTGCAGGCTTCTCCCTGTCGCCAAGTACCGCAGGGTAGCCACGAGCCTCTGCTCCGCAGTGATGGCTTGCCTCATGCAGGTATCCTGCCTGCTGATATAGGGGGTCAGCAAAGCCATCAGACTGTGAAATACAGGGTCCGTCATCCTGAGAAAGTTCCTGAAATCATCAGGATTATTCTCACGGATCTCATGGAGCAAAGGCATATGAGAGAACTGGTCACGCTGAAGCAACCAATTCTTGGTCCATGAACTCCTCCCCACCCTGTTCATGGACTGGACTTGTGTCAAGGTCAGGACCCCAACACCAAGCCCCCGCACAGCACGAACTCTACGAGGAGTACGTATATGCAACATGGCTAGAAAACGGTCGGCTGCTCAGAACGAAGTAACAGAACGCACTGAAGAACAGCAAGGCCTGTGAAGAGCGACCTGAAAAACAGTAACGAACGAACAAGAACACAATGACTAATCCAAGTCATGCAGAGCTTGCTTGCACATACTGAAGAGCAGATACAAACCCACAAGCACAAACTGAACCGCAGAAAACGATCTGAAAGCCACAAGTCTGAAAAAGCGCGAATCGTCTCTCAGCAAACTTTTACTAACACGAGATTAGCAAAAGGAGCCCAAAGGGTGCCGCGCTTGGTTCTGAACTGGCCTTTTCTAGTCTCGTTGGACGTGGTTGACGTCACCGTGTTGTTGGCGATCGGAAATTCTTACAACTTTGTGCGACCGTGTGTACGCAAAACAAGTTTGAGCCAACATCCGTCGGAAAAAATCCTAGGATTTTGTTGTCGGAATGTCCGATCAATGTCCAACCATGTATACGGGGCAATAGAGTGCCTTTACTTTTCACAAAGGAACTGAATTTCTGGAGTTCAGCTTTAAAGTAGTTTCATAAAATATAATAGGTTTAATTCTCCAGCTAAGAGGATATTGCAAACTCTAAAATAGTCTAAAGCACATTTAGGCAACAGAGGTGACCACTAATATCCTGATACAAGTTGTATTGTCATGCTCAGACTGAGGACGTAAAGCTATACAAGTGGGCAAGTGTAAATCTTTCCAAAAAGATTGTACAAATATGATAATTTAAGGCTGAATTTTCATACTTGTGCATGACCTCAACTGTGACCGGTTGTGATTAAAGCTGAAGTTTTATCTGCTTGTATTTTCCTTCCCTGCTCCAAACGCATTCAGACTGCTCTAAGTATAACCACATGTGATCATGAGCCTTCATGATTGAAAGAACTGAAATCTAATAATCAAAAGGGGTGGGTTAGGAACAATAAGGCTTGGGAGGAAATATTTAGACGTCCTCCTGCCAGAAAAAAGGGTGGGCTCTATCTAACTCGCTGCTGCTTCTAATACACGCTTTGAGAAGTTCACATTGTGCAGTGAAATCAGAGTAAGCAAAATATTATTGACTCCCGAGTCCCTTAATCTCACATCAGCAGCAGGCCAGCATCGGCGCCGAGAGAGAAACTCTGTTGTTGTCTTCATGCCGCGCTGGAGCCTGCAGAAGATGGAGGGAGGAGGTAGTTGGGCCTGGCCTCTCTAATGCCCAGTGCACTCATTGCTGGTGCCTGTGCCTCCTGGCGTATAGCAACCAGTGATATCAGTCATGTCCGAGTCACTGCTGAAGATGAGGAGAGCGAGGTGCCAGCATTCAGAGACTTCTTCCTCCTCCGCGCCTAGTGTGAGAGTGTTGCCTCTACCCACTTCCTCCCTCCATGATATTCTCCAGGGCTCCAGTGCAGCGTGAAGACAGGATGAAGGCATGAAGTAGTGGCTGTGTGTCATGAGATGGCATTGCTTCCTGCAATCCCGGATCCTTCTCATCTCTATTGCTCAATGGAAGTCCCTCCCCCCACCAGAGCACCAAAGTATATGAATTAAAGTGAATTTGCAGAATACAGATATGCCATTATTTATGAAGAAAAAAAAAGCTGCTCTTTTAGTACTGACATTTTTATCTTGTTCAATCTTAATCTAATTATTATGCAGGGTATTGATTTTCTTATTTTGTCCCTCTCTCCTATACAAATTGTAAAAATATGTATTTTTATGTTTATCTTCTGGCTCATTTTTGTGCTGCAAGACAACACTTCCTAGCTTTCAGCGTAGGCTGGGCCCGCTGCCTCCTGGGATTGCTATGTCAAAGCTGCAACTTTGCAGCGCATATGCGCACATGCTGAAAGCAACACCTTATTTTCTGGCAGTGCCCCTCTCCTAAGACTTGACTCTGGATCTGCCCCGATGATATGTAAGATGAAAGGCAGGAGGAGGAGGAGCAAGGATAATATAAGAGTACATCTATACAAAATGATATATACACTATTCATGAAAATGTTATTTTGAAAGAATATGTATTATTTGGTACATTTTAGAGGGTAACCAAAGAGTTCTTATATTCTTATGCCCCGTACACACGGTCGGATTTTCCAATGGAAAATGTGTGATAGGACCTTGTTGTTCCGACACACAAAGTTTGAGAGCAGGTTATAAAATTTTCCGACAACAAAATCCGTTGTCGGAATTTCCGATCGTGTGTACACAAATCCAACGCACAAAGTGCCACGCATGCTCAGAATAAATAAAGAGATGAAAGCTATTGGCTACTGCCCCGTTTAGAGTCCCGACATACGTGTTTTACGTCACCGCGTTCAGAGCGATCGGATTTTCTGACAACTTTGTGTGACCATGTGTATGCAAGACAAGTTTGAGCCAACATCCGTCAGAAAAAATCCTAGGATTTTGTTGTCGGAATGTCTGATCAATGTCCGACTGTGTGTACGGGGCATTAGGAAGAGCTGTGTGCGTTACAATACCATTTTATTTTTCCTGGATGAATACTTTCAGCTGTAGAAATTTTAGCAGTCAATAGCATATCATTCACCAATTTTTCCCTGTTTCCCCATCCAGATTGGCATTTTAATTTCATAATATTAAAATTCAACAGTTGATTGACTAAAGAAAATGCTTTATCCAAAAAATCAGATCATGATGAGACATAACCATAAAATGTAGAACAATGTTCCATCCGTCTTGTATTCTCTAAAGCAAAAACTGGGCTAAGTTTTATTATATTTTGCCAGTTGACTCAGGGTAATATACCATCTGTGTAGGCTCCTTGAGGCATTTTGTCATATTAATACTTTTCTAGATACATGAAAATGCTCAAACTATATCTCTTCCCTATCTCCAGTGTTTATTTTTTATCAGAGGCCTTTTCCTAAGCACATGTTTTTATAGATTTCGCTTGGTAGTAAAAAATCCACTAATATGTAATAAATAAAGACCTTTCCTTTTGGCTATATATAACTAAGTTTTATGTGATATATTTCATTTTCTACTTGGATTTGCCAATCTGGTATTGTATTATAATTTAGCATATTCAAGACCGGAAAAGAAGATTGGACTTATGCTCTTGGGGACTGAAGGATCCTACTATATGTGAGTCCTCGAGTTAATGGTTGCTTACCAAGGAGTGGGGATAAACCCTTACCTTGTCTATGATATTATTACATCATATGTAATAATAAATATGAATAAGTGTTGCGCATACCAGAAAAAATAAACTAATACTCTAAAACAAATAACCTCAAATGATCCGTGATGGAAATATATCAAATTAAATCAATTCACAATTCAATTCTGCCCTCATCCATATGTTAGGGTAAAAACAAAGTGATAGTGATGTATCACAAAGTGATACACATATTGTAATACTGTCAGTAAAAATAATTTTATAAAAGGAGTAACTCTTACATCAGAAAAGCAGTAAAAATGCCTTTGGTACCATATACTCCTGGGGACCCCTGATGAAGTCACGTGAGCATGATGTAACGTGTAGGGCATCCCAGACTGGAAGTGATGTGTTGGAGATCATTTATGCTAAGTATATAAGTCAGGGCTGGGCTGAGCCCTTCCTTCTCTGAGCTGGCCGCTCAGCTGTTGGCTAATTGCCAGCTCCCATCTCTCTCCACAGTTACCCAGCTGTTGTTGATTCTGCTCGTCAGTCCTGCCTACTTAAAGCCGTCCAGCTCACTTGATCTCTGCCGTCGCCTTTGTCAACATCACAGAGACTTTCTCCTGTGTTCCTGTTGAAGACTTGCTCGGCTGATGTCCCTTCTGACTCCTGATCCTGCTTGCTGTACTACTTTACCTCTGGCTCTCTGACATTGGCTTGGCTGACTACCCGATCCAGTTACTGAACTCTGGCTTGTTTTGACCACACTTACTCTGTTTACCTTTTTATTTTTATTATTATTAAACAAGTGTGATTTAACTATACTTCTGTCTCGGTCTGATTCATGGTTCCTGATAATATGATACCAAAGGCGTTTTTACTGTTTTTCTGATGTAAGAGTTACTCCTTTAATAAAACGATTTTTACTGACAATATTACACTATGGGAGGTCACTTTGTTTTTTACCCTAACATATGGATGAGTGCATGTGAGGGAGTCTTAAAGGGACCAACACCAGAGGATATCCAAATCAACTGAAAATGACTACAAGGTGGTGAACATCGATGGAGGAGGATTTCTATATGTGATCAAATGTGTATTTGCTTATTTATTGAGGTGAGAATACTGGGAGAACTGAGGTGTCACGATCGGGTGGAAGTACACCATTTGTTTATATGTTGTCACACTGAAGCTGCCTGCACTGAAGAAAGAAAACTAGACACCTTATTTATCATTTGATATATGCACTGTTATGCACTTTTAAGCACACGTACTTTACTTTTATTGAACTATTCTAATGCACTAAGTGTGAATTGATTTCATTTAATAATTTGATATATTTTCCACACAGAACATTTGAGGTTATTTGTTTTAGAGTATTAGTTTATTTTTTCTGGTATGCGCAACACTTGTTCATATTTATTATTTCATTACTGGTGGGAACACAGTACGGTGTTTGCAGCAACCTCACTTGGCTAATATATATAGTTTGCTTTCTTATTATACACATTAGTTCATACACTGTGGATTTGTTCTACATGGAGGCAGATCAGAGGTATTATTTCTTATTTACTGTTTATTACATCATATGTAATTACATCATAACTGTTTTACACAACCAAAGAACACTGATAGGGTCTGAAGAATTGCAGTTTATCAATTCTGCTGCCAAACACGCTCACCTCTCTAGCACTTTTAAAAGCAATACCAGGTGAAGCAGTTTTATTCTTACTTAAGTTTGCCACTCATGTTCCTTATTGGTGCCGTTTTTGGGTACGTGAGAGAGGTAATCCAGTGCTGAAAATGTGCCAGTGCCAACTGTACCCCTCTCACTGATGTCATCACTGAAGTCTCGCTTTTGGATTTTTAGAAGGCCTAGCCAATGGATAGCAAATAGGAGGTGTCCAGATCACACAGGCGGTGACTTGAAGAAGAAACCCGCCTCCTATGCATGGAAGAAGCATGGAGACTCTGGACAAGAATATCATGTGTACAAGAATTTGGGTAAGTTAAAGGGGCATTTATGTAGGGTTTTTTTTTAATATATCATGCCAGCGCTTAGCTAGAATGGGATGGGGTGAAGGGTGTGTGAGGAGGAAGATGCAGCCTGATGAGGTGAAGGTGAATTATTATTTTATGAACAGAAGATTGAGGGCTTAAATAATATCTATACCTAAAACTGTTTTATGACTGCAGGATAGAGTGTTAAAGCCCTTGTTAGGTTGTTATTGTTGCCTATGCTCCTGCTGGTGGCTTTTGTGTCCCAGGCTTATATAAATAGCTGCATTTTTAAAAACATAAAAAAGAACATTAAAAAAGCTGGAGAAGTCAATAAAGAAACATTTATAAAAAGCTCCATTCTTATCATGTATTTCAAGTAAATTGAAGTATTGTGCCATCTGATCTTTATAATCAGCATATAAAGGAGTTTTTGCTATGTTCAGTGCCTGCTCCATTCTCTTCACCACACAAATAACTGCTGTATGCTAAAACAAGGAGTGTTAGAGCACAGGATTGTTGTGCCAAGAAAAGAATATGTTAATGCTCTCCTTGCTGCAACTGAAAGTGATTATACGTGGTAAAGTCTCTGTTTCACCATCTTCCATACCTTCTGCTTAGAATAAATTATCTGAAACTACCGAGAGTCACATGCAGGTACTATTACATATCTTCATAAGCACCCCAGGAACTTCCAAACCTAGATTAAATTATGCAAATACTGACTTTAGTTCCAAAGATTAAGCTCTTTATCTGCCCTCCACCCCCCCCCCCCCCCCCCCCCACCCCCACTTCCAACACCATCCGTCCATTACTGTCAGATTGTAAGGTAAGAAAGACTGAAGGGGTGGGGGTGGGGATTATTTCAGAGCTTGATTGAAGGAGGTATCTGCATAAATGAGCACTGAAATTTTAGTTTTCATGAAAATATGTAATTCTGCCTGCAGAAATGTAAGATGCCTACTGACATAGTCCTGGTAGTGGTTTACTGAATGTATTTAGGTATCCTTGAAAGTATATCAAAAGACAGCATTTTATTTTACTACAGAAGACAATGTAGAAGAGCTAGAACTTGGCAAGTTGACACCGCATCCCACTAATAACAATTATACCTAAAACATCCAAAGTGGGACTTTAAAGGTGTCATCCTTGTATGATTTATAATTTAAAAAAAAAAAAAGAATTTTAAAAAGCAGTGATTCCTCAAACTGCAAATGATTCATAATGTGATCATGGTTAAAGTGTTTCTAAAAGCACAAGGTTTTTACCTTGATGCATTCTATGCATTAAGGTAAATAACCTTCTACGAGCAGCAGAGGCTCTCTCAGCTCTCTTTCCTCATTAGCTCAGACAGAGCGGCATGAGCCACTGGCTGACAATCACTGTCAGTGAGTCTTCTGAACACACAGAGCTGACTTGGGAGTGAGTATGCAGGAGTACCCCCATAGCAAGTGAGGGGGAGGAGCCAGGAGAGCCAGTGGAGGACTTGAGAAGAGGTGGATCAGGGCTGCTCTGTGCAAAATCATTACATACAGCAGATAAGTATGACGTACTTGTTATTTTTTTTTTTAAAGTGAGCCTTTAGAATCACTTTACCCTTAATTGGTTAAAAGGCCCAAGACCCAAAATTATCTAATAAACAAGTATGAAACATACCAGGTGAGTAAAACCTTTTGACATGAAGGGAAGCCAGTTAAGCATACTGTATATGTAATTTACCAATCGTTATACACTGTCCTTACACCAAAAAGATATAGAGGGAGCACATCTAACTTCTATACAACATATTGTGATTAGGGTATCAATAGTGTCCACATCCTAAAAAATTTAAACTTTACACCACCGGAGATTTATACATCATTCATATACAGGAACAACATCAAATAAACATTTCTTTAGACTTTTTTGAGTGGTAACTCAGCCCCTTCCTCCTCATTCCTTAGATTGGGGAAGGAGAACGAAGTAGGAAATGTGATAGCACAGAGGTGCTGTGAGAGAAATAGAATAAAAAAAAATGATATTGAGTTCTTGATAAAACAGAGAGTAATTTATTATCCTGACTTTACAACCACTTTAAGTAATTGGATGTGATTCAGCTTGGGCACCGTGAATTAGTGGTTAGCACTTCTGCCTTGCAGGACTGTGGTCCCTGGTTTGAACCACAGCCAGGACTCTGTTTGCATGGGATTTGTATGTTCTCCTCTGTGCATGAGTGGGTTTCCTTTGGGTACTCCAGTTTCCTCCCACTCTCCAAAGATATGCTCATAAGTTAACTGGCTCCCGTATAAATTGGTCCTAGTATGCATGTAGGATAGGAACCTTATATTGACCTTATATGATGATTGAACCCAGTGGCAGCTGGTGTTCTTTTTTTGGGGTGGGGCAGAAAAAGAATCCCCGCCCCAACCCGTTGTCTGCTGGTCAGTCCGGTACTTACCCCATCTAGATGATGGGTGGCAGGCTGTGGGCAGCAGCTCCGGTGTCCTCGAGCACAGCAGACTCCATCTAGGTGGCAGATGGCGGGCTTTGGGCAAAAGCTCTGGGGTCCTCTCCTCCAGCAGGGTGGCTTCTGCCCTGCAAGCCGCCCTGCGTCTCCTCTCTTCTCCTCCTAGTTGCTAGGCATCCAATAGGATCACCTGATGTTCTGGCCAATTGGGAAACAGGTCTCATGACCCACTTCCTGATTGCCGGGGAGGAGATTTTTTTTTAAGCCTATTAGAGCCTTTGGCCCTAATCATATGCTTCAAAAAAACACACACACCCCATTCATAGTGTGAATTCATAGTCCAGCGTCCTGTATGTAGATCAGGGGGCCGGATACATGGATAGGAGGAGCGGCGCTCGTGTGCCCCTAATGGATGGGCCACCACTGATTGGATCTTAGATTGAGGATAGGAACTAATGTGAATGTACAGTAAGAAAAGTGCTGTGCAAATTGCCAGCACAACATAAATACCTGTAATAAACAATGTGATAGCCGCTATATAAAACAGATATATCCTTTACAGATATAGCCTTTTTAAATACATTTTTCAGCATAAGCTTTCCATCTATTTAATCACAGTTGTCTGCCCATGAACCCTCTCAAACATTGCATGTCCTACATATCAATTTGAAAGCATAAAATGTTCTTTTGATGTTCTCAAATTAATCTTTTAAACAGTAACACAAAAAAGGAGGAACTAACGGAATGACATATACCCTTCATGTCCTTTCCTATACAATGCATTATATATTTAAAGTACAAGTGATCAGTGGAGTCATATAGCAAATGAACTGCTAGATTAATGTTAATGTGATATTGCCAACAGAAGCCAAATTATTCTCTTTAATGCAATCTCATTTGAAAAAAAAAACCATTGTAAGCATCTTTTTCCCCTGAACACTTTGAGAATGTGTGTGCCAGACCTAGTGGGAAAGATCTTACACCAGCTGCCAAGCATGACATTTCTGTACAGACTGCTGATCTCTCAGTGGGTGACTTGTGTGCACTGACGTTGTATCTTCCTGTCTCTCAATAGAGGCATACCTGCATGGGGCACACATCCCAGAGCGGGCTCTTTGAATGCAGATTGTCTTCTTCTCCCAGCTGGGTTTCCCTAACCCACCAGTTGAGAGTCCTTAAATTCTAGTTTTCAGTGTTAACATCTGTTCTCTCAAGCACTTCTGTCCATCCCTCTCATTATGTGTTGACAGCTCAAAGACAGGCAAAGCGGTGCAAAAGCCATCATCAAAGCTACGGAGCTGGAATTGTTCACAGAACTAGTTATTGACACAGGCACCAAAGAATAGTGATTTCATCATACACAATGAAAATAGCTAACACTGTACGCTGTCAGTATGTTCTCATCCTTTTAAGCACCAGCTCAGTGTTCCATATTCTCTGCCCCCTTTTTATTAGTTGTGCATTCTTTCATTTTCAGTCATATTTAAAGGAATTTGCCCCATTTGCCAATATTGAATCAGATATTGCCATAGCATCACCTCCATGTCATTTCTAAAAAAGGTTATACTTTCTGTGCAAAAAACTATACATAAATACAGAACAAAACCCACTAATCGTAGTTGGAAGACTGCAAGCTATTTCTGAACCATTTTGCTTGCTGAGCTTTGTCATCTTAAATATGAACTGTATCCAGCCCCTTTTTTTAATCTTACACAAACTGGAGGGATACATCACTTTATCTGTTAGAGTTAAGACAGAACTACACCGCATCTGAGCCCCACAAACCAAAAACGTTATTTCATTTATTTTTAACATTTAAAGCAAACTCACCCATCCATCCACATCTCCATGCTTATTTCGCTGAAAAATCAATTAGAAAAACACCCCTCTAGCATTTCTAGTTGTGGCCTTCTTGAGTAAGGGCAGATGATCCATGTGCCCTTATCTCAGGCATGAAGGCAGGAGGGTGTGCTTAGTAGGGATGAGCCCGCAGTTTGAGTCGAACATAAGTTCAACTCGAACATCAGGTGTTCGCCTGTTCACCGAATTCCGAATAATATAGGACATTTGCGGGAAATTTGAGTGCCCGCAGAACACACCATAATGCACTGTGAGATCGCAGTGCATTGATGGCTGCTGATTGGCAAAAGCATTCGCCTGACCTGCATGCTTTGGCCAATCACAGCACGCTCTGCTGCGAGAGCCATGATTGGCCAAAGTCTACGGCCCACACTATGTAAGGCTGCTTACATAGTGGCAGTACATAGTGTAATGAATGAGAGCAGCAAAATGACATTTCTAAAGAAAAAAATGTAATTTAAAACTGCTATCGGCTGTAATGTATTTTCGGACCTGGCAATATAGATAAAAATCATTGAAAAGAATGGTGTGAGTTTCCCCCCCAGTCCATTACCAGGCCCTTCAGGTCTGGTATGGATATTAAAGGGAACCCTGCGCCAAAATGTAAAAAAAAAGGCATGGGGGGCCCCCAATATCCATACCAGGCCCTTATCTGGGCACGAAACCTGGCAGGCCACAGGAAAAGGGGGTGACGAACGAGCGCCCCCACTTCCTGAACCGTACCAGGCCACATGCCCTCAACATGGGGAGGGTGCTTTGGGGTCTCCCCAAAACACCTTGTCCCCATGTTTTTTTTTTTTTTTCGGTCCATCGGCACCATGATTGAAGATGGATGGACATTGCGGGACACTTTTTATTTCAATTTTTTAATAAAGCAATTGTCAAAAACTGTCTCCTGTCATTTTTACTTTTTTGACACTTTTTTGGTGAGCGAGTAGGGGTACAATGTACCCATTCACACAGGAGGGGCCGGGATCTGGGGGTCCCCTTGTTAAAGGGGGCTTCCAGATTCCGATAAGCCCCCTGCCTGCAGACCCCCACAACCACCGGGCTAGGGTTTTGGGAAAGAGGCCCTTGTCCCCATCAACATGGGAACAAGGTGTTTTGGGGGTTGGAAATAAATAAATAATAATAAATAATAAATAAATAAATCTGCGCTGTAGCTGAATGGCATACCTGAAAGCAAAAAAACGGTTAACAAGAAAACACAGTAAACAGTAAAGTATAAAAAAATTACATACCTGAAAAGCAAACAGGATAAAACATGATAACAAAAAAACATTGCAGAATAGAATACAGTAAAAAAGAGCAGAACAATAGAGAGAATAGATAGAGAGAACAATAAAATGACAACTATTTTTGTTTTTTTTATTTTTTACTTTTTTTTTTTGTAACTAACTTTTGTAACTATAATCGGTTCCAGGTTCGGGTCTCTTAAAATGCGATGGCATCTTGGGAGACTCTGTGAAAGTGTGCCTAGTCTGTGCAATGCTGTACCCTATGCTAAAACTCCACTAGTGTATGGTAGTGTTCAAAACATTCACCAATGCAAAGACCAGGATTGTCAGGACAGGAGGGACAATAATAGTGAGTGTCAAATCAATATCCGCAGACATGTCTGCAGACATTTTCTTTGGGGGCTCGTTGGGTAGGGTTACGTGTGAGGACATAAGGAAAATGCCTCTCATGCAGCCGACTTACTGCATTTGGTTGAGGATGGTGAGGTGGAGCACCGTCTGGAAACAGAAGGGCTCTGACAATCTCTTCCTGGAAATTAAGGAAGGATCCAGTCCGTCCTGAAGCTCTGTATAGCACATGAGCTTTCAGCAAAGCCAATTGAGATAAATAAACAGACACTTTTTTATACCAGCATCTGGCCTTACTGACAACTAGGTACGGCACCAACAACTGGTCGTTGAGATCCCCCCTCCCATATTTTGGTTATATTCGTGGACACAGAGGGGTTTCTCCACAACACCAGTCGCTGTAGTAATTTGGACCGTTGTGTCTGCATGAAGGGAGGTAAGAACGAAAACATTTTTATTATCCCTCTACTTCATAGCAAGCAAGTTATTACACTTCAAGCAGGCTCTCTCCCCCAGCCTAAGACGGGAATCTACAAGCCACTGGGGAAAGCCCCGGCGATTAGATAGCACGGTGCCACATGCTCCAATCTGATGATCAAAAAGGTGACTCGTGGCACGCTCATGTAATAATTGTCCACATATAAGTGGTACCCCTTTCCGAATAAGGGTGGCACCAAGTCCCACACATTCTTGCCAGCGCTTCCTATGTAGTCAGGGCAGTTTGACGGCTCTACGTGACTATCTCTTCCCTCGTAAACCATAAAACTACATGTATAGCCTGTGGCCCTGTCACAGAGCTTATACATCTTGACCCGTATCTGGCACGCTTGCTGGGAAGGTATTGTTTGAATGACAAGCGACCAGAAAACTTAATCAGGGACTCATCAACGCAGACAACTTGATGGGGAGTAAACAAGTTTGCAAAACGTTGGTTGAAGTGGTTTACTAGGGGCCGCATTTTGTAGAGCCGATCGTATCCAGGGTCTCCACGAGGACGACAGAGTTTATTGTTGTTGAAGTGCATGAACCGCAAAATCTGCTTGTATTGTACCCTGGCCATGGAAGCAGAGAACACGGGCATATGATACATTGGGTCAGTGGACCAATATGACTGCAACTTACTCATTTTAACTATGCCCATGTTGAGGGATAGGCCCAGAAAGGTCGAAAATTCGGAGACCGTAATTGGTCTCCAATCTCTGGCAAGGAGGGACTGGGGAATAGTGGCGATGTGTTGACCAGCGTACAAATTGCTTTGGTCCACAATAGATCTACAGAGATTTTCGGTGAAAAACAGCGAATAGAAATCAAGTGACGTAAAATAAACTGTTTCCACCTGAATGCTGGGTTGGTCAGTGAATGGGGGAAGTATGGGTGCTACAGAAGTGGTGGGTTCCCAATTAGGATTGGCGAATTCTGCAGGAAAGACACTATGGGCACGACGGGCCTGTCTTTGTCTTCTTGGTGGCAGCGGGACACTACTTGTGCTTGCCACCTCACCAGCTTGAACTGCACTTATGGGACTCGCCACGTCACCACGTGTTACTGCAGTGCTGGATGTACAACAAGGGTATACTAGGCTGCTGGTGCTTGTCAGTTCACCAGAAGGAATAGCGGCGCTAGTACTTCTCTGCTCCATACGAGAGCCCTGACGGTTCTTGCACCGCAACAGCAGAAGAAGAAGATTGGGGTCTAGTACGCCTGACCTTGGCTGGGACCACAACTCTATCGTCAGAGCTATCTGTCATGGAGCCGCTGTCGTCTACAGGATCGTATTCTGAGCCTGAATCTGACAGATGAGTGACTTCCTCTTCACTATCTGTCATGCTCAGAAACATGTAGGCCTCTTCGCTAGTGTACCTTCGATTTGCCATTTTGGGCTCTAAATTTAGTAGTGTGAGACTCACAGGTAAAAAAGCTCCTAGACTGTTAGCAACTATATCAAACCGCTACCAAAAAAAACGTTAGTGAGTGACAGCGATCGATCGATACTGCACTTGGGTGGGCTAGGCTGGGCTGGGCTTACCTCCCTAACTAGCGTCACCTGTGACACTAATACAGCGATCAGAAAAACGATTGCTTAGTGACACTGGCGATGGGGGGTGATCACGGGGTTAAACCCTTATTAGTGGGGGTTAGGGGGGTATCCTAGACCTAAAGGGGCCTAACACTAACTACCCTACCACTTATAACTGTCACAAATGACACCAATGCAATAATCAGAAAAAAAAATGCTATTGGTGTCACTGTGACAGCAGGTGCAGGAGGGTGATCGGGGGGTGTCTGGGGGGTGAAATGTGAGCCTGAGTGTTCTACTGTTCGTGTTGTGTTGGTGCAGACTTACTTAATGTCTTCTCTCCTCGGAAGCCGGAACGAAAAGGCTTCACGAGGATAGATGACATCACTTCCTCTGCCGCTGTTTACATTACAGAGGCAGACGAAGCATTTAATTAGTCAGGAGCGATCGCGAGGGGGTGGCCACAAATAGATGGCCTCCAACCCAGCATGGATCGCTCCTGTAACAAAGCCGACCGCCGCAGGCAGGGGGGGGATCGGACCCCCCGCCTGCGGGCAGGCAGGGACGTACAGGTAAGCCCTTATGCCTGCCCATGCCATTCTGCCAACGTACATCGTCGTGCGGTGGTCAGCAAGTGGTTAAGGAGGGGTGGACTCCCTCCAGGCATACCTGCCATTAATCTATCCATTCTTATATGTGCTCTTACTATGGAGGCTCTGGAAATTTAGAGTAAGGACCACAGAGGTCCATTGGTGTGGACACTGTGGCTTATGCATATATTTGCAAATATGTGCAAAAAAATCCATCTGTTTTTAACATAAACCTTTTTACATAAGACTCTGATACAGGTGCATGTATATATATATATAATTTCAGAAACTATGAAGTAGCGGTGTCCCCTCTTTCGATTCTCGCATAGATGCATCCTCATAGCCGGTATTGTGCTATCAGTCCTCATGAGCTCCCAATATAAATATCTCTTTATATCACAGGATGTCGGTGAGTATGGTCCACTGACTAGATAATGTTGTGGACTTTTTCTCCCCTCACCCGCAATATGTGTATTTTTATTATCTATGATATATGTTACAGATACTGTGATCATCTCTCCTGTCTTGGATGGTCTTTATTCATAATAACATACATCCCTCCCTACGGGTGATCAGGCATTTTTCTGGACTACAGGGGGAAGTGAACTCTGGGGGTTTCCCTCCTCTCCTCTCCTCTCACTTGACGCCTCGGGTCCTGCGACTTCCCCGGAACTCTTTTCAGAGGTATGGAGTTGACGTAGGGGTTGTGTCGGTTGGGGGATTATGGAGAGGGAGGGTGTAAAGCCTGGGGTAGGGTCGAGTGGGGGTTGGTTTGTAATCTGTGGGGGGGTTCTGGTGGAGTCATGGTTATACAAGCTAAAGAGCTATCAAGTTGTATAAACATAAATGTTTCATGTATTATTTCTATACATCTATTTATTTTTATTTTTTGTTCTGTTTTCTATACATCCAAGGTTGTTCTTATCATGTGTATTGTCGTTGAATAGTCAAAAATCCTCGTTCATTTTCCTGATGAAGCCTTCATGGCGAAACATGTTGAAATTTGTGGACGCGGTTATGATCAGAATTCTTTGTGATTACAGTTCTTTCTCTTCATTTGTCAATATTAGGTTGAGGATGTCTACCTTTGACTATGAATGTAAAACTGTTTTCACATTTTAATGCTTCTTTGTGTAAAACTGTCTTAATAAATATTGGTATAAATAATTTTTTCCTTTTTTTAAATTGATAGTGCTCTTCTTTATAGTGGGTGTACCTTTAAAGTCCCATTTCCCACATACATTTTTGCTTTATCATTTTTAGGGATGTTGGTACATAAAAAATGTTTCCAGTACTTCTGGAAATACTGATCTCTACCCATTTTGCTCGTTTTAACATAAACTGTTAAATCGGGCCAATTCAGTTGTTTTGTAGGCTGGTTGGTAAGTGAGCTGGAAAACCTTTTTTTGTTTGTGATCCTAGTACTGGCTCTCCCATTCAGGATACTAGTGTGCAAAGGAAATGAGAAGAGTCCATGTAGCAACCTAAAACATTTGAAGAGGCAGCAACACAACTATTTTCAATGTTTAAAGTGTATTATCTATGTATTTCCTGTTGTTAAAAAAAAACAAATAACAAGAAAACACATTAAAAAGATCAAGGTAATGCATTTTTCCTCATTTTTTGTATATTTAATTTTTTATCACATAATGTATGATCACGATTGGTGATAATGATCATGCATGCTATGAATAATAAGTTAATAAATAATAACCATCAAAAATAAAAAATAAATAGTATCGTAAGCATTTCTGGGCATTTTTCCTTGTGTTTTTTTATTTTTAAAATTCTAAATTTTTGAATTTAGAAAAACTGAAAGATGCAGTACATAATTTTCTCTTTCTCTTTGGTATACTTTATTGTCAAACACTGATAGCACCTAGGGAAGAGACTTTTAAAGCCCTTAAAGCCTTATGGAAACCTTCAAACCCCATAAACCATTACAATTTTGCCTGCCCCATGGCAGAAATTCAATTTGTAGATAACATTTTGCCAAAAATTAAAAATTTTAATTACATTTTTGGTGAATCAAAATGAGCCTATTATTCTCAGACCTTCTTATTAACCTTTCTCCGGATGCTACATCAGCAGCTCTAGAGCAACTAAACCTTTCTAACTTCCTTTTTCTGTAAATGTCTGGAACAATGATACTGAATAAAAAATGACACAAACAATAAGGACTCACATTGTTTACGCTGACACACATTCTACTAGTATCAGTGCTGATACTGAGCATTTGCATGAGTACTTGTATTCGTGCAAATGCTTCAATGCTTGACCCGATACCTGGGCAGCCTCAGACATGATTGGTGCGGTGGAGGGGGCAGTTACAAGCACCGATCTCCCTGTATAGCTTTTCTGATAGCCGCTTCTCCTCCTCTCCATCCCGCAGCTGTCAGGGAGATTAGTGCTTGTAACTGCCCCCACCGTCGCATCTACTGTCCCCTGTGTCCTCCAAGTCTCCCTCTGTGCTCCCCGGATCTCTGTGTCCTGCTCCGGGTCCCCCTCTGTGCACTCTGTGTCCCCTGTGTCCTCCTCTGGTCCTCCTCCGAGTCCCAATCCATGTCGTTCTCTGGGTCCCCCTCTGAGTCCTCCTCCAGGTCCCAATCTGTGTCCTCCCCGGCTCTTCGGCTCCTCTTCTGGTCCCCCCTTTCCCGGATCTGTCAGAATGGAAAGCGGAGGAAGGAGCTGGTAAATATGTAATTTGCCTACCCCTTCCTTTTCCAAATGCACAGAGTCATTGATCACTGACTGTCCATTCATAACCGAGCATAACTGTGTTTACGATGCTTCAGTTTATGAATGGAGAGCAGCCTCTGTTTCCTGTGTTGTGGAAATTTGATTAAGTTATATTCAATATGTATTGTCATAGTGTCTCCAAGTGTTAGTTCTGCTGCAGCCTGGTCTAAAGAGCGAGTTGGGGCAGACTGACACCGGTTTAAGGCCCATTTAGTAGTGGAAAGCTTCCTGTAAGTTGTAGAGAAGTGTTTGCAGAGTGAGGATATGTCCGCCAGCGAAGGGCCTCTGTGCAATGCACAGACGATCATCTGGGGGGAATGTGTTCACTTTGCAAAGACATTATCAGCTATGGGGGGATGTACACTCTGTGTGTCTGATCAGCACATGGAGGGACTGTGGCATGTCCCTGCAGATAATCTCTCATCGACAGGAATGGTAGAACAATCCAGGTATGTGTTGTTCTCTGAATAATACAGAATAAGGATTCACGCCAATGGTAAAAACGGAAGTCTTTGAGTGCATTTTGGTCGGGGACAGTGTTCATAATTTCTAAGGCCAGCCATGTGGCTTTCTTTAGCTGAAGAGCATGGCTTAGAGGGACAGGGGGCCGAAAATCATACACACTGCCCCTGCACAGACACGCCCAGACACTCCCCTAGTCATTGTTCATTGTTGAGATTTGTATAACTCCTCCTGTTTGCATGCGCTTGATAGGCTCATTGTGAAGCTACCAGGCTCTATTGTTATGTCTATGCAAAGTACTATAAATAAACGGAACGCCCATGGACACACAAGTCTGCCTGTGGAGCTAAGGATGTGAGGACGGTGGTTATGTCTGTTTTACTCCGGAAACAGGGTTGTACTAAGATGCATTATACCAAAGAGCTGAAAATGTGCTTATTAGCGCAGAAGACATGGAGTAACATAGCGTATAGAGAAATCTCCACATCATCTGTCCATTTACCTCCAGTGCAGCTGAGGCTGCAGAGAAAGGGACTGGGGAATCTCTATCCTCAATCCCTTTCCCTGTCTCAAATGGGAAATATCAGGTGTCACCAAAGCCCCCCCCAACAGGGTTGATTAAAAAAAAGAATAAAAAACATGTAATAAATATTTAAAAGTTAAATTGTAAAAATAAATAGAATAAAAATAAATAACGACTGACACTGCTGCATATTAGTGTGGCTGTCAAATGACATTAAAAAAATCGCTATCAGTGAGTACTTGAAAAAAAGGATCGGTACTTGTACTCGGTCTTACAAATGTGGTATCAGTGCAACCCTAATTGTTTCCTATGTGTCCTATTCACTCTGCAACACAGCCTAGTGCTGCTCTGCAGAGTGCTGCAGTACAATGCAGACATGCTGCACTTTATCGCAGCTCACTATGCCAAATCGCACTACAGTGTAACGCAGCGCAGTGCAGCACATCACATTCCCTACACTGCAATGAATAATGTGTACATTTTGTACACTTCACATAAAGTTTGTTCAAAACAAAAAAGGAGCCATGTGATGCGCTAAATTGTGCACCACACTGCCCCCTAGGGCAGTTGGCAATGCAGATTTGCTGGTGAGGTGGACAGCCAGCATCAGGTGGAGGCTCATTACTGAGATCTGCTGGCAACTGGGAAACACTCACTGGTGGACACAAAACTACACCCTTCAGCTCTGGGAACCACAGCGCCACTAGCAAGTGATCCAGGTCCTGACAGCAGTGCTGATATTATCACCAGTTAAAAGATTACTGTTAAAGATTTTGTCCAGCAGTACAAGAAAGCCACCATCACCAATCTGAAGAAGAAGAAACTCTGTACCTGGACATAACAGGAAGGAAATATTTTGATGCAGTTTGTTTTTGGGATCAATAACATTTCAGGCAACATTCAAAAAAGGACAGCAGTTACAAGCTGATGTAGATGTAGATCAAGACCTCAAGAGACCCCTTTCATTATGGGATTATGACATACAGTGCCTTGAAAAAGTATTCATGCCCCTTGAAATTTTCCACATTGTGTTATGTTACAACCAAAAATGTAAATGTATTTTATTGGCATTTTATGTGATAGACCAACACAAAGTGGCACATAATTGTGAAATGGAGGGAAAATGATAAATGATTTTCACATTTTTTACAAATAAATATGTAAAAAGTGTGGCATGCATTTGTATACAGCCCCCTTTACTCTGATACCCCAAACTAAAATCTGGTGGAACCAAATGCCTTCAGAGGTCACCTAATTAGTAAATAGAGTCCACCTGTGTGTAATTTAATCTCAGTATACATACAGCTTTCAGACAAGTAAGGGATAAAGTTGTGGAGAAGTTCAAAGCAGGGTTAGGTTATAAAAAAAAATTTCCCGGGGGGCGTGGCTTGCCTTGAGAGAAGATGGCTGCTTGATCCTCTGGCTCCCTCTCACCACAGCCTACAATCCGCCTTTACCGGGGTCTCCCGACAACATCCACACCTCAATTATGGGAACATCTTCCCGTGGAACATCCCAAAGCAGATCCCGGTCCCCGAGAGAACTCGCTGGCCGTACAAGCCAAACAATACCGGAGATCTTCAGGACACAGCGAACGACTATGGCGTCCTCTCCTCCCACCTCAGCCTCCTCTCTGACCCCTGCCGACATCGTTCTGACTCCTACCGATCAAAGCCGCCCACAGCAGGATTCCTCTCTACCGTCTCACCGTCAACCAAGCCTACTCGACCTGCAAGCAGTAGCTATGGATATCAAGGACACGATGTTCTCGGCCATTTCGGACCTACGACACTAACTGCAGGCCATCACAGGCCGCATACAACGAGTGGAAGACAAGGCCGTACAGCAACAGTCCACTGTGAAGCACATTCACCACAAAGTTGACCTGCATACAATGCAATTAAGAGATCTTGAACGTCATGTTGAAGATCTCGATAACAGGGGGAGAAGACACAATCTTAGGATAAGAGGCGTACCCGAGACTGTGGAACAAGACAGAATCCGCCCGGTAGTGACAGGTCTTTTCAACCACCTGCTAGACCGACCAGCACTAACACCGATCACGATGGAACGAATACATAGGGCGCTACGCCCCAAAGGAAGAGACAACGACCCACCCAGGGACATTATATGCCATGTGGATGACTTTTCTATCAAAGAAGACATCCTACGAAAAGCCCGCAAAAAATCGACTCTGGAATATGATGGCTACCCCATACATATCTATCAGGATCTCTCCGCCATTACTCTTCGACATCGCAAGGACTTGAGCCCTCTTCTGGATGTTCTGCGAACAAGAGACATCCGTTATCGTTGGAAGTTCCCCTTTAGCCTTTCCGCCTCGTACCAGGGACGCTCTGTGCTCCTAAGAGTTCCGGAGGACCTTGATGCCTTTTGCCGCACGCTCGACATACCGTTCACCCCAGTCCCGAACTGGTACGCGGAATTCAACCTGCAACCTCCCCACCACCACCCACAAATGGAAGAACCGATGGACGCCCACAACACCAGCTTCCGCAGAAGACGCTCACCGTCCACCGTCAGAACCGGCTCTTCTCCGAGCCCTCATCACCTGCCATCCAGCCCCATGACGGCACCTCTACCTCGTTGAGCTCGCAGAGATCGCTGATGACCTGAAAACAGTGAGTAAATACAGACTGCCTTTTCCTCCGTGACTCCCATGCACAACGTGCTCATGCCAGATGACAGCCAGCAACCTACACTGTTTTCCCCACTTTCACCGAGCACACAATCAAAGTCAGCATATTCCTCTCACCCGAAAGCCGGACTACCGACTCCTGACACTTCTGCTGCATAAGACTGTGACCGTATCAATATGCTTCCCAACCTTAATAACCTACTCCGAAGGACCCGCTTGCCCTACTTCAAGATATACCATCGAATACACATCATTGGTTTATTGGTCTACCAGAAGAAGCCGAAAAAGACCCCACGGACGAACCCGACCACAGACTGACCCGCTGCAGCAATGCAACCCTCTATACTGTAACACTAACGGACATCACATCACTGCTCCAAATATCGGCACTGGACCCTCCACCTCCTCCAAAGGACAGATCACTAACTTTCCTCCAACCAACACCGACCTGCAGAGAAGACAGCGACATTCGAGGTACCCCCAAGTCATGCCTGGTCCCTCTTTCTGTTACACATTCTATATTGGGTAACCGTCCGAACTCCACAATAAGCAAAGAGGTATTATATATGTGTATTCTTTTTATTGCAATAGGGTAATATGTGATAACCAATCCCCTCTGTCTGAATCACCCTTTCTACATGATTACATTAACAGCTTAGCTTCTTAATAACACACCTATGCAACTCTTCTCCCAACATTCTACAAAGGCAGCCAGACTTAGAAACATAGAGGTACTAAGGAGCTCCTTACCAAATCCCTTCCCATCTCCCCCCATGATTACCCAAAACTAGCAACATAGAAATCCTCATATACCCCCTCACAGATCACATAACAATGCCCCTCACGGGCAGATGAGGACTGAGATGAGGAGATCTTATATTGGCTGAACACCACTTCTTTCATTACCCTCCCCATGTGACTCAACAATAACAGGAATATTATATAAGGCTCCTTAATCAGTCCACCCCAAAGCGCATTAGACGGATAGCTAAACACAGAGACCCGAACATCTTCATACACTCAGGCTACACTCACCCCACAACTTTAACCACAGAATGCTGTGCATATAAACATGGAATCTACAACTCAGGACTGAATAGCTCACACCGCGATAGCCCCATCAAACAGATAAGACTAGAAATAGAACATACAACCGAGCTCACACATTGCTTTCACCATAACACCCATGACTGACAACTGAAATAAGAGGTTCAGACACCTCCCGGTCATGACACTTTCAGTTACCATACCTTTACTTCATTTTGGTTTGTTTACAAGTTTACTGTTACTACCTGTTAATACCTGTTATGGCGTATCAAAAGCGCATGCACATCATGTGCACCAAGTTGATAATGCTTATTTATTACAAGCCTGACACACCCCACTTGTCTCAGTTGAGGCCAACAAAGTCAGAAACTGCTTGTTATTCCCTATGCATGTGTTCTTCCATCCACCCTCTCCATCGGCTAACACAACCACAGGAGACCGGTCCAAGACTCCATCCCACATCATTCTTCCTTTAACCAACCACAACAACCCTCTGACCACCGCACCCACCACATACACCCCACATATGCGCCTTAACACCACCTTACAACCGTTCCTTCCTACAATAAAATATTTAGATTCCCCATCTCACCTACACCCCCAACTCCAAATTCTGAGGCTGATGGTGAGACGGACCGTTTGGATCACTCACAACGAATTTTTTTCTTTCCTTTTTTGAATTTTTTCAACCTCCATTTCTCTCATTTGACAAGCCAACCCCCGCGCAGTGGTTAAACGCACTACATCCAGCCCCCACATATTACCACCAGATTAAAACCACTGACCTCTGACCGGTGAATACCCCCCCTGTGGCTCGGGACACTGATTTAGGTGACCCGAACACCACATAGTGCCGGTTCCTTCTCTCCCGTCCCCATCGAAAACCTTACCTTTTCCCTTTACCCGAATCGCACCACTACCCACTACCCAATCTCCTGCCACAGCCCACACCCCACCGCAAAATGCAACCACATAAAGTTACCATGACACCGAAACCAACGAAAAATAAGGAATTCAATCTCAAAATAGTTTCCCTTAACGCAAAGGGACTTAACACACCAGAAAAACGTTCTAAACTCCTTATTACCATGCACAAACTTAATGCTCACATTATCTTTCTACAGGAAACTCACTTCCGTTTCAATAACATCCCGAAACTGACTAATGCCCAATACCCCACAGTGATACATGCTACCAACCCCCTACACAAAACGAAAGGGGTTTCGATCCTTGTTGCCAAACAATGCCCCTTCCAGATTACAGACTCGCTTATAGACACAGACAGCAGATATCTCTTCCTAAAAGGCAAGATTCACAACAGAACGCTAACATTGGCAAACGTCTACGCTCCAAACAATCACCAAGTAAGATTCTTTAGATCGATCACTAACGCCCTCACGACATTCAAAGAAGGCACCCTCATATTGGGAGGGGACTTTAACGTCCCCCTAAACCCAATCCAAGACACCTCCTCAGGATCCACAGTGCTTCCATACAGGGCCCTCAGAGTAATCAACTCCTTACTCCGAAGGCTACTTCTTCACGATACATGGCGCACCCTGAACCCAGATACTAAAGACTACACCTTCTACTCAAAACCTCACAACCGATACTCCAGAATAGACTATCTACTCCTGACACAAAATGACCTATCCCTTATCAACCGAACCTCCATTGAGCCCATGACTATATCGGACCACCACCTCATCTCTCTATCACTACAAATACCTGAAATCACGCCACGCTCCCATACTTGGAAACTTGATCCCTCCCTACTCACTGACCCTTCCGTCACGACTGAAGTAGAATCCACAATACAACACTTCTTCCAAGAAAACAACCCAGAAGACACCTCCCCAATAAACAACTGGGAAACCCATAAAAGTGTAATTAGAGGTACTTTTCTTGCGGCAGCGGCCAAAAGAAACAAAGAAAGGAAAAAACAACACTCAGATTTGATAGATAAGATACGCAGACTTGAAGGTATACATAAACAGTCCCAGGCAATCACCGTTTTAAATGACCTGATTCAGGCCAGAAAAGATCTACTAAACCTACTAGACAAACAAATAAAATGCTCATATATCCTTTCTAAAAAGAGATTCTACGAATTTGGCAACAAAGCCAGCAAAATGCTAGCCAGAGCGCTTCAAACATTTCGATCTAACCAGACAATCCACCAGATCACTGATCCCTCCGGACACAAACTGAACAAAACACCAGATATAGCTCGAGAATTTGTACAATACTATAATAAATTGTATAACCTACCCAATCCCACCCCCTCCACAGACAAGGTCACCCGCACCCAAATGATATCTGACTTCCTAAAAAAATACAGCCCTTCTCCTATACCGGAATCCATAGCTCAGAAGTTAAACACCCCACTTACCCGCACTGAAGTTGACACTGCTCTAAAACAGATGAAAACGGGCAAAAGCCCAGGACCTGACGGCTTTACAGCAGGCTACTACAAAACGTTCGCAGGACTACTTACACCCTCCTTCTTGAATGCTTTCAACTCATTCGCGCAACCAATTAACCCCCCACGAGACCTCCTCACAGCCCACATAGCAGTAATTCCCAAACCGGACAAGGACCATTCCCTAGTCACCAACTTCAGACCCATCTCCTTACTCAACGTTGATCTCAAATGGTACGCAAAAACCCTAGCAAATCTTCTTCTACCCCTGATACCCCAGCTTGTAGGCCTTCACCAAGTGGGCTTTGTTCCCGGAAGGGAAGCGAGGGACAACACCCTCAAGACCCTCAATATTCACCATTGGCTTACGTCTACCAAAAACAAGGGTTTTATGCTTTCCTTGGACGCGGAGAAGGCATTCGACAGAGTGGCATGGGACTACCTGAAAGAAACCCTTAAGAACATTGGCCTTCCCCAAATGATGCTTAACTTTATATCAGCACTTTACTCTAACCCCACGGCAAAGGTCCAACTTAACGGCCACCTGTCGGATGCCTTCTCCGTGTCAAACGGAACTCGCCAAGGTTGCCCTCTCTCCCCACTAATTTTCATCCTCTCTCTTGAACCCTTCCTTAGACGCCTCAACTCCAACACAGACATAAAAGGTATACAAATTAAACACCGCACTTATAAGCTGGCGGCATTCGCGAATGACATCCTCCTATTCCTTACTGAACCACTCACCATAATACCGAACCTACTCAAGGACTTCCAAACCTTTCACACCCTCTCAAATCTTCAAATCAACTTTTCGAAATCGAATGCCCTTAACATTTCCCTTCCCCCAGAAATCTGCCAACAATGCCAACTCAATTTCCCTTTCACCTGGAATAAACGTGCAATTCCATACCTAGGCATTCAGGTGCCGACCTCTCTAACAGACCTATATGCCCTTAACCATTCCGCACTCCTTCAAAAAATCCAAACGGATTTAACAAAATGGTCCTCAGGTCACTTCTCATGGTTCGGCAGGGCTGCAATCGTAAAAATGAACATCCTACCCAGAATTCTGTATCTCCTACAAACTATCCCAATCAAAATACCACCCAAATTCTTTTCCATATACCGAAAAGCCTGCACGACATTTAATTGGGGTAATTCACTCCCGAGATTGAGCTTCGAGAGACTGACTACACCCAAACTCATGGGTGGCATCGGACTCCCAGACATACATAAATACCAACAAGCATGCCACCTGACTAGAATCATTGACTGGAACGTACATCCCGAACACAAAGACTGGGTATACTTGGAACAATCATTCTCACACATACCCATTCAAAACCTCCCATGGATTAACCCCCCCTCTATACCCTGCGAATATTCTTGACACCCACTTATCAATCCCACACTAATTTCATTCCGAACCGCCTGTAGTAAACACAAAATCTCAACAGTCAATGGTCCAATGACACCTCTACGAATGAACCCCGAATTCACCCCGGGCATGCACACATCCTTCCTACAAGACATATGGCCTCACCAGACGGTCAGAGCCAAACATTTTTTTGAGGGGAGCCGTCTATTATCACAATCCAACTTGGCATCAAAACTGAATATAGAATCCTTCCCCTTTTGGACCTTTGTCCAACTACGAAACTTCTTTAACAAGCCAAAACCCTCCCCGGACTGGTCCAGAAACACGACACCATTTGAAAAGCTGTGTTTGAGTACAAGCACAATAACACATCTGATCTCGCAAACGTACTCCCTCTTATTTGACAACCACACCTTGGCAACACACTGGACCAACAAACAATGGGAACGAGATCTCTCCATTCAATTTAGTGACCAAGAATGGGATACCATACACACATCAATCCACAAGGGTTCGATGAACGTGCAAGTCCAGGAAAATGCATATAAATTATTCTCCAGATGGTACAGGACCCCGCTCTTATTGCACCACTTCAATCCATCAATACCACAAACTTGCTGGACATGTAAAACTGACACAGGCTCACTGTTACATATCTGGTGGTCTTGCCCCAAAATCCAACCCTTTTGGAAGGCAGTCCATACTCTGATCACACGAATCACCACGTACGCTCTGGATTTTGACCCTGCAATGTTCCTACTACATCATTCCTCTACTAATATATCAGCTTACCACCGCTCATTAGCCATGCATTTAGTGAATGCAGCGAGATTGTGCATACCCCCCAAATGGCGCTCCTCTGAACCACCTACCATAGTGGAATGGTTACGTCGCATACAACAAACAAAGGACATGGAAGACCTTGTCCATCAATCCAATGACACACAAGCTAAGTTCACTAAAACATGGTCAACATGGATACACTTCACCACTACCAACGAATACAAACAATACATAACCTGAATGACTCCATTGGGCTGTGGCAGGAATTGGATCCCTCCTTATCACCCCCTCCCACTGTATCCCATGACCCCGCCCTCCATATTTTCATTCCCCCCTCTCACCCCTAACTTAGACCCCCCGTCCCATACAAAATAAAAAGGACGCCAAGAAACATAAACCAGACTGTTAAACCACACGTCATCTCACAAACCCACTTTATCACCCCCCAATTACGATATTTACCTCTCTTACCAAACTTCAAGTTTCTACCCATTACACACGACACCAGACAACATATATACATCAACTATGGAAGGTACTAAAAATACCCTACCCTAACCTCATACCTTTCATAACAAGAATTACAATCCTGACTTACATCGATCTCCTTAAACAACTACCAGTTTAACCATACCACATTATAAAAACTTAAATTTTTTTTTTTTTATGATAAATGTAAAAACAACTGTTCCATCCATATGTTCCTCAAAGCAAACATATATGTGTACCCTTAACGCATAATTCCGGTTTTAGAGCGGCTGCGTCCGCATCTTTGCATGTATAAGTGATTTATTTTTCCCTCTCTGTACATGTTAATTTTTGTTTGAAAACTTCAATAAAAACCTGTTTAAAAAAAAAAAAAATAATTCCCAAGCTTTGAACATCTCAAAGAGCACTGTTCAATCCATTATCCGAAAATGGAAAGAGTATGGTACAACTGCAAACCTACCAAGACATGGCCGTCCACCTAAACTGACAGGCAGGCCAAGGAGAGCATTCATCAGAGAAGCAGCCAAGAGGCCCATGGTAACTCTGGAGGAGCTGCAGCTCAGGTGAGAGAATCTGTCCACAGGACAACTATTAGCTGTGCACTACATAAATCTGGTCTTTATGAAAGAGTGGCAGGAAGAAAGCCATTGTTAAAAATAAAGCCATAAGAAGTCCCATTTGCAGTTTGGAAGAAGCCATGTGGGGGACACAGAAAACATGAGGAAGAAGGTGCTCTGGTCAGATGAGGCTAAAATGTAACCTTCTGGCCTAAAAGCAAAACGTTATGTGTGGTGGAAAACTAACACTGCACCTCACCCTGAACACACCATCCCCACCGTGAAACATGGTGGTGGCAGCATCATGTTGTGGGGATGCTTTTCTTCAGCAGGGACAGGAAAGCTGGTCAGAGTTGATGGGAAGATGGATGGAGCCAAATACTGGGCAATCTTAGAAGAAAACCTATTAGAGTCTGCAAAAGACTTGAGACTGGGCTGGAGGTTCACCTTCCAGCAGGACAACAACCATAAACATACAGCCAGAGCTACAATGGAATGGTTTAGATCAAAGCATATTCATGTGTTAGAATGGCCCAGTCAAAGTTCAGAACTAAATCCAATTGAGAATCTGTGGCAAGACTTGAAAATTGCTGTTCACAGACACTCTTCATCCAATCTGACAGAGCTTGAGCTATTTTGCAAAGAAGAATGGGCAAAAATGTCACTCTCTAGATGTGCAAACCTGGTAGAGACATACCCAAAAAGACTTGCAGCTGTAATTGCAGTAAAAGGTGGTTCTACAAATTATTGACTCAGGGGGGCTGAATACAAATGCACGCCACACTTTTCACACATTTATTTGTAAACATTTTTGAAAACCATTTATCATTTTCCTTCCACTTCACAATTATGTGCCACTTTGTGTTGGTCTATCACATAAAATCCCAATAAAATACATTTACGTTTTTGGTTGTAACCTCACAAAATGTGGAAAATTTCAAGGGGTATGAATACTTTTCCAAGGCACTGTACAACCATTAAAAAAACCTTAAATGATTTAGTGAAGATTTATGTGAATGCAGACATTAACGGCATATTTTTAAAGTTGTAGCAAGAGATCAAGAAGAAGATGTTTGAGCCCATTAAAATGATTACTATTCCGTATTCCTCATGTGATAACCTGTTAAAGGAACTGAAAGGGAGATATTAAAATGATGCCTTTACAATGGAAATTAGACACTTTATCTAACAAAATCATACTGAAAATGTTGAGGACCTTGACGATTTTGGTGATAGAAACATATAGGATATCTTGCCTGTCAGAGTACTGTAGAACCATAAAAAAAGCAACCTAAATATTACTTGAGGAGAAAAATTATAAACACTTGGTGGACAATACAATGAAAAACATATTCTTCTCCTAGAACTCACATTTCTGCCATTTCTTCCATTCCCATCCTATTGCATTCTCATGAAAAAAATGGAACTTCACTGCATAAGCATAAAATAAGCTAATGTATGAGTTCACCTGTACAGTAATATATCAGTTTGGGGTAGAATGTTGTTATAAATTTCTTGTCTACTAAACCTATATTTTATATATGGGTGTAATAAGTATTAAATACTTCTATTCATGTGACCTGAAATTGAGGAAACGCTGTAAAAAAAAAAAAAATATCTGAAATACTTTATTTAACGAAGTAATGTTTTCATACGCAAACATGATAGCTTAGTTACTATTAGCAGATATGCATGTTGTTTATAAATTAGCCACATTAACAATCATTTACTAATTAAGCATATTATAATTAATTGAATTACTGATGTTAATTTTGCATAAAATTAGCTCAGTGAATCTGAAGTCAACTCAGGAAAAATAATGCCTTGTCTGATTGAGGCTAGATTTTACTGATTGAAAACACATTTTTTGATCCTTTTTAAATAACTTGTGAGTAAAGGTTTAGCAGACAAGATATGTACTGTATATGAAAACAATCCCAATCAACCTGCAAACCAAAGGTACAATGTAAAAAAATAGAAAAGTAATGTTTAGTAATTTTAAACTACAGGTTTGTTCAACAGGATTTCAGCAGACTTCATTGCTAAAATGTGACATGCCTTTTGTTCTGAAGATGTTATGAACACCCTTTGATTTCAATGTACAAATACTGTACTGGTGACCCCACAATAGGGATAAAACTTTTTCACAAAAGAGAATTTAATAAGACATGTGGCCATTCACTAAAATTAGAAGAAAAGCGGTTTAACCTTAAACTGCGTAGAGGGTTCTTTACTGTAAGAGCAGTTAGGATGTGGAATTCTCTTCCACAGGCAGTGGTTTTAGTGGGGAGCATCGATCATTTCAAAAAGCTACTAGATAAGCACCTGAACGACCACAAGATACATAGCTATAAAATGTAATACTGACAAAAGACAGAGGTTGGACTTGATGGACTTGTGTCTTCTTTCAATCTCGCCTACTATGTAACTATGTAATTATGTGGGTGAAAGTCTAAAGCTGTCATTGAACATGCGAACAGCCAGTACTTGGTCCAAATGATAAGCCCACCCCTAAATAACACTTTTGTATAAAAAATGTAAAAAAGCTACTGTGATTGCTTTAGAATCTAGCAAATAAAGTTCTTAGCTAATTAAACGTTTTTATTTATTAAAACGTTTAATTAGCACACCAATTTCTTCCTCCACAACAAAAGGGACTTTTGTTACCCCGGTGTGAGGCCACCAATTTCTTCCTCTACAACAATAGACCCCCACCAACAAAAATAGACCTCCCCAGCAACAATAGATTCCCCTGCAAAGAAAGATCCCTTTCAGCGACAATAGATCCTCAGCAGCCAGTATCAATAGACCCTGCAGCAGACCCCAACACCCCTTGACATTACATACAGTCAGTGCTGGAGGTGCTGAAACTACATTCCCCCATGTTTCCACTGAAAAAAGCTCTGGTTCTGTCTGTGTCAGGTACCCGGGCCCTTACCGAATGTTGTGACTTCTCCCACCTGCAGCTAGATTGGTACAGGTCACAGTAGCGACAATATAGCTGATTAGAGGAACCACAGCACCCGGGAGGGGACCAGGTATCTGACACAGACAGTGTCAGATACTAGTAAGGTTAGTAGCTCTTCAAGAAAGAGAAAATGTGAGACATTACCTACTTGCAACCTAAAATGCTTCACCAGCTTTACCAGTATTCAGCAGATTAGATGTTTTACATATTAGTCCTGATCCTAGCTCGCTCTCTCTCTCTCTCTCTCTCTCTCTCTCTCTCTCTCTCTTTCTGTATGTATACAGACATTGATGGGAATGGATACCTAGAACATGTGCCCTGGGGGTCCTGCCCTGTGCCCTAGCTCTAGTAAGACAACTTTCTCAGAACAAGCTGTTCTGACATGCTTTTCTGTGTGCAGGAAGCATTGGGCAAAGTGATGTTCAGTATTGTATTGACCTGGCATCCAGGATGGCATAAGACAGTTTTGTGGGTCCTATGTTGTAAGTTACATAGCCTTGACCAGTGTACTGCATGCACTGTTTTGTACATTAGATAGTCTTGACCACCTAATTCTATACACTATGCTTTAATGTACATTAAACGGTCCTCTCCATAGCACTGTATATGCTATGTATATATGTATGTTATATAGTCTTGATCTCTGCACCATACTATATATTCTATATTGCTAAATGCATGGCCTAAGTGTTGCACTCAATACACTATGATGTAAATTGCATTATTTTTCTTGCGGTATTGTATACGCTATGTTGTATATTACAAAGCTCTGACCCCTACTGTTAATATGAGATATGGAACATTACATAGTCATGATTCTTGCATTCTATACACTATGCTGCACATTGCCTAAATATTATCATTATGTTATCTTCCTCAAACGTTTCTAAGTATTTTGTGACTGTTTTATTGAAGTTCTTCTTAAGGCTGGATACACACTGGAGTACAGAGCGGCTCGCAGCAGGGGTCCGGTGCATCCCAGTTCACCATTTCAGGTCCAATTTTAGTCTGAATTGTTGGCTGAATTTGGACCTGAAGTGGACCAGAAGACGCACAGATTTGTGAAGCGGCTCCACAGAGAGCCAGTCACAATCTCCTGACATACGAATTGGATTCGGGGAAACTTGCATCCAATTCGCATAAGTGTGAACCCAACCTTAAGGTTGAATAAGGCAAATTTTAGCTCTATATTCTATATGCAACAAATGCAACGAAAATTTTAAAAGTTTTATTTTTTTATAAATTATCATTTGACCTGAGATTTGTGTGTGTGTGTTTGTGAGAAACCGTGGCTTGTGGCGTATTTTGTGAATGCAAGGACTGTGGTATGTGTATACAGCAAGTAGGCTCAGGTTCTATTTAATTATTCCCCTTTAAGCCATTGCTACTGCAGAGTGTAAGGGAGAGCCATCTTCCAGGGGAGCGGAGGTTAGGGTAAGCTAAAGTATTTTTACTCTCCCCTAGACTAAGCAAACAGGTAACCCATAGCAGTGTGGGTGCAGCCCCACTCATGGGAGGATTTTCCAATTTCCAGGAGTTGGGCTTTAAAACAGCAAATTAATTCACTGTTTTAAAGCCCAACTCCAGTAAATTGGAAAATTATGTTTCAATTTTACATGGACACTATTGTAATAAATCCACTTGCTTTCTTTATGCTTTAGAGACTTTGAGGAAAAAATCAACCGGCAGCAGTCCTGGCTCTGCCATTCACTCAATGTAGATTCCGAGTTCTTCTAATGCATTTATGATGTAATATAAATAGAATACCCACCAGTGCAGGGACATAGACCTGAAAACTCAGATGTAGACATCTCTCCATAGGCATCCCAGAGAGTTATAAAAATCTAGTAAGTGATTTCACTTTCTGGCTTCAATCCAAAATCAAATTATCATTTGTACATAGACAAATATGGTAAACTTTGGGGCATATGCCCAGATCATTGAAGCAGCCATGCACTTTTTGTTAAAGATATTCTAGGGGAACGCAACAGATTTCTTTTGTTTATTGTTATAGTCAAAATCACCTTTCCAATCTAATCGTCTGTTGATTTGATTTTCCTTTAGAGGCTTTTCATAATCATTAACTTTATGACTTGTCTTGGATTCATTCCAGGAGAAATATTCCCCGATGGCATAATCATTTATAGTTCTATTGAACTTTTTATTCCTCATAATCATTTTCATTTTCCTCTGATGATAATTTTAACTAGAGTTTATACTATATCTGCTTAAACTTGTAAATTAAATTGTCTAAACTTTTCATAATATGATTTCCAGGATTACATTTACCAAAATGGCATTTTTAATTAAAGGAAATGGGTTATCCATAGTAAGAAAGTTATTTGCATAAATTAAGGCATATTTTATGAGCTAACAGAAATGCAAAGTGTGTTATATGGTAACCCATGGCAACTAGACCAAATTAATCCTTTATTATTCTATCTACATGTAAGTGTACCCAGTTTACTATAGGTTACTGCACTTTCATCATATCATTATTGCTGCCTGGTGTGGGTGAACTTAATTGGCTTGCACAACCCTGACCTCAACTGTAGTGAACACCTTTGGGATGAATTTAAGCACTGATTGTGAGCTAGGTTTTTCATCTAACATCAGTTTTTGACCTCAAAATGTAATTTTGTATTAATTTACAAATACATCTCATGGACATGTATTTTGGGCTGTTTTGAAATCTGAGCTAGATTTACACACTTATCTTTCAGTGACATGTTCCTTGTTTGCAGCTCGTAGGGTAGCTGTAGCATGTCCACTGCAGCTCCCACAATGGCAGAATGGATTACTGAGCTCAATAAACCTATAACATAAGAAAAGCTTACTTTAGAACAGCATGGAGCCTCTAAAAAAACACTTCCTAATTTTGGCTAGATGGCTAGATGCAGCAATTGGGTATTTTTGTATGTTTAGTACATAACATCTATTTTTAGTATGTAAGTATCATACAATTATCAGTGTTGCATGCTATATGACATCTCATTACTGGTTATAACTGAGTATTTTTGCATTCCCCAGACAGTTTATTTTGTGTGTCCCCACATTCTGATAAATAAGCCACAATAGCCCCTTTTGGGGTGTCCCCCCCCCCATGTGAAGGAGGTGAACACTGAATCTATGGTCTCCAAAACATGACTGAGTGTCTGATATGTGGAAGACAACATATTTCTATTATGTTACTATGTACCCTAATAAATGTATAATATAATAGATGGTTAAAGATCCTGAAGAAGTGACTAACGTCATGAAACATGTAGAGTGGGACTCACCAGGACAAGTGATACCCCAATGTCTTGAGGATATGTAATGCTGATGTAGTATTTGTTGCATTTAGTTTTATATATCATACCCTATCCTCTTGGGGATCTTTAATTATTCCAAACCATATTTTAAAGCTTTCAATATATTTTTCTATTTTTTCTACTGTATTACTGTATGCAAAATATTTTGATGTGGACTAATAAACTTAAATGATTTTAGTTATGTGCTTTTAAAGTCATTTTTTTCTTCCCAAGTTTCTAACATCTATTTAACCCTACAAAAATATAAATATGTTTGAGAAGAAGATAATGTGGGCAATCAGTCACATAATAAGATCAACTGTGCTTGGTTAGGCCAACAATACCTTAATTGACCACTTTTACAAGGAGTTATGCTAGTTGTGAGTGAACTGTGTTATACATTGAAGTGTCTCTGTACCACCTGTAATATATAAATTGTCTTTGTTTTTTTATATTTTAATGTGTTAAAAAAAACCCTATCAAAAATAAAAATCTGATTTAAAAAAATTAAAAAAACACACCATTATCCATTAGATGGATCTTTCCAGAAGAGTGAAGCTTGTTATTAATGCCCATCATTTTGAAATTGGATGTCTAACAGGAACATTTAGGTGACATGGTCCACACAACTTTGACTACATAGTATATCTTTGCTCAGCTGCAATATTTTAGTTACAAACACTTTGTAAATGGTGTACAATAACAAGCAATTTTGAAGCTTGGAGTTACCGCTAAACACCTATTCTTTTTTAGGAACCAAATCATGATGTAGAGGTATTGGAAGAGGGGTTGGGCCATCACAAAACTTGAACCCATGAGTATACTTCTGGTATCTTTGGGTTTTACATTCAGTGCAACCAGGTTAAAATAAAGGGCTCCACTCTACCAATGCCATTACGGTTAGATTTTTTTTTTTTTTTTTTTTTTGCAGGAGAGTTTCTTGGAAACTACAATATTTTCTTCTGAACCCAATCGAGGGTTTGATTTGTGAGAATGCTGAATTAAAATATGGCAATATAGGTCAGGTTTTGTGTTCATGTGGCAAAATATACTATGTATACATACTGTAACCATGTGTATTGATTCACAACCAATGTTTTATGCGAGAAAATTAATGGCTGTCATTTTGGACCCCTCCATATAAAAAATAGACACTGGCCTGGATCATGCATTTGGATTTGGAGTTGAGATTTTATTCTGACTTTACATGCTGCATACTTGTTCCAGGTCAATGACTGAAAGCATTGATTTACTAAAGAAATAGTGAGTGTTCACTTAGCAAAGTAGGTGCCCACTCATACTATTGTCCTGTGGTAATACACCATACATGTATTTGTGTATTGTTTTGTCATTAATTGGAAATGGCACACCAAAGTTCCTCGCCAATGCACTAATGTGTGTTGTGATGCTGTCAAAAGTTCTACATGCACCTTTTTGTGCATATGGTGCATTAGGCAGCCCATTCAAATAAATAGGCTTTAAAACATGGCAAAACAGGCATTAACATGCACATACTAACACAGTAGAATAGTGTGACTGGGCCATAAAAATTTACTGAGGTTAGTAAATAGGGAGAAGCTGAATCCACTCTATTCATTTAATCATACGCAAAATCATATTTTAAATACAGCTTCACTGAATCTGCCTGTGTATTTTTAAAAACAAAAAAAATGTTGAGATTGAAAAGCTATTGACTGTTAGATGCATAAATTAATTTGAAAGAACTGCTTCAGTTTTTAACTCACTTACCTCAAAGGCTAGTTGTGCGACGCTGACGTCACTTCCGGTTCATGACCCGCACTAACACTGAGGCTTGAATCGCACGACGGCTCCCTGCAAACGGAACAGCCAACACAGACCATTACTGGAACACTGGATAGACTCGGTGCTGGTCTAAGGCATATTCAAATGTGAGTGTAAACCTTTTTAATGTTTTTAAAATAAATAAATGTGGAATTTTGCGCAATGATGGCTGTTTGTTTTTTTCATGAGTGTCTGAGAACCATAAAACCATGGAGACACGTGAGAGAGTATTACTGTACCTGCTGGACATATCCGTGACCATCTGTTTAAAGAACCAGAGAGATTAAGGTATAATACAGGCTTTTATTTTACAGTTTTCTGGTAAGAACATACACTGAGGAAAATTATAAAACGCAACACGTTTGTGTTTGCCCCTATTGATCATGAGCTGAACTTAAAGATCTACGACTTTTTCTATGTACACAAAATGCCTATTTCTCTCAAATATTGTTCACAAATCTGTCTAAATCTGTGTTAGTGAGCACTTCTCCTTTGCCGAGATAATCCATCTACCTCACAGATGTGCAATATCAAGATGCTGATTAGACAGCATGATTATTGCACAGGTGTGCCTTAGGCTGACCACACTAAAAGGCCACTCTAAAATGTGAAGCTTTACTGTATTGGGGGGGGTCGGGGGGTCCGAAAACCAGTATCTGGTGTGACCATCATTTGCCTCACGCAGTGCAGCACATCTCCTTCACATAGAGTTGACCAGGTTGTTGATTGTGGCCTGTGGAATGTTGGTCTATTCCTCTTCAATAGCTGAGAGAAGTTGCTGGATATTGGCAGGAACTGAAACACGCTGTCGTATACGCTGATCCAGAGCATCCCAAACATGCTCAATGGGTGAAAGTATGCTTGTGAGTATGCTGTCCATGCAAGAACTGGGATGTTTTCAGATTCCAGGAATTGTGTACAGATCCTTGCAACATGGGGCCGTGCATTATCATGCTTTAACATGAGGCGATGGTCGTGAATAAATGGCACAACAATGGGCCTCAGGATCTTGTCACGGTATATCTGTGCATTCAAAATGCCATCACTAAAGTTCACCTTTGTTCGTTGTCCATAGCATACGCCTGCCCATACCATAACCCCACCACCACCATGGGCCACTCGATCCACAACATTGACATCAGCAAACCGTTCACCCACACAATGCCATACATGCTGTCTGCCATCTGCCATGTACAGTGAAAACCGTGAAAACCAGGATTCATCCGTGAAGAGAACACCTCTCCAAAGTGGCAGACGCCATCGAATGTGAGCATTTGCCCACTCAAGTCGGTTACGACAATGAACTGCAGTCAGGTCGAGACTCCCCTGAGGCAGTTTCTGACATTTTGTGCAGAAATTCTTTGGTTATGCAAACCGATTGTTGCAGCAGCTGTCCGGATGGCTGGTCTCAGACGATCTTGAAGGTGAAGATGCTGGATGTGGAGGTCCTGGGCTGGTGTGGCTACATGTGGTCTGCGGTTGTGAGGCTGGTGGGGTGTACTGCCAAATTCTCTGAAATGCCTTTGGAGATGACTTATGGTAGAGAAATGAACATCCAATTCAAGGACAACAGCTCTGGTGCACATTCCTGCAGTCAGCATGCCAATTGCACAACTTATGACACTGTTGCATTGTGCTGTGTGATAAAACTCCACATTTTAGTGTGGCCTTTTATTGTGGCCAGCCTAAGGCACATCTGTGCAATAATCATGCGGTGTAATCTGCATCTTGATATGCCACACCTGTGAGGTGGATGGAGTATCTTGGCAAAGGGGAAGTGCTCACTAACACAGAATTAGACAGATTTGTGAACAATATTTGAGAGAGATAGGCCTTTTGTGTACATATTTATAATTTTGCTCGGTGTATATTGGAAGATGGTGGTGTATCAGGAATCACAAATGTTTTGGACATGTTTTGGACTGCACATTTCCGTTCATCACGGTGGATTAACATATAATGGATGCATATTGGGACTTTTTGTATACACATACTGTATATTTTATCAATCACAATTGTTTGATGGATGTGAATCATTATGGTTTAATTTTTATGTTTGATGACATATTTTGACAATATTTTCCTATTTTTTTTTAATAGTATTTGAAGCTTTTTTATATATATATATATATATATATATATATATATATATATATATATATATATATACCGTATTTATCGGCGTATAACATGCGCCGGCGTATAACACGCACCCCAAGTTTAGGAGGGAATTTTAGGGAAAAAAACTTTTAGGAGTAAAGTTTAAGGAAGAAAAACTTACATTAAAATGCCCATCAATGCAGCGTTATCGGTGTCCATCTGCAGCCTTGTCAGTGTCAGTGCAGCCTTGCCCCAGTGTCCATTGCAGCCTTGTCAGTGCAGCTTTGCCCCAGTGCAGCCTTGTCAGTGCAGCTTTGCCCCAGTGCAGCCTTGTCAGTGCAGCCATGTTAGTGCAGCCTTGTCAGTGCAGCTTTGCCCCAGTGCAGCCTTGTCAGTGCAGCCATGACAGTGCAGCTTTGCCCCCAGTGCAGCTTTGCCCCCAGTGCAGCCTTGTGTGATAGCCGCGATCGCCGCTGACATACACAGCCGTGTGTAAATTCAAATATGGCGCCGAGACTGCAGGGACTCGTCGGAACGAGATACACATACCTGAGTGTCCTCGGCTTTTCTCGGCGCCGCTCACAGTCATGCCCAGTCTCGCCCTATGATGGACATAACACAGGTCCAATGGCGGGATTGGGCGGGACTGTGAGCGGCGCCGAGAAAAGCCGAGGACACTCGGGTATGTGTATCCCGGCGCCATATTTGAATTTACACACAGCTGTGTATGTCAGCGGCGATCACAAAAAATTGGCGGGATTTTCAGGGGAAAAAAGTGCGTGTTATATGCCGATAAATACGGTATATATATATATATATATATATATATATATATATATATATAGTTGAAGCCCTATGGCCGATACGGGTATGGAACATTTGGACTTAACATAAAACTTACAACATGAAATGGATCTGGGCATACCCAAGGATAGAAATGAATATCGTGAAGAGAAATAAATTTGAGAAATGCCCTGAAAAGGGGATGGGAGGGTGGGTATTGCGCACAGGAAACCGTCGAAGACCACAAATGAGCGGGCTGGTTATATACCCCCGGGCTCCTCCCATAAATTCAGGCCACCATACTGGCCTCCTTACTTATGGTTGAAGCAATATGGCAGATACGGGTATGGATAACATTTAGACTTAACATAAGACTTACAACATGAAATGGACCTGAAGTGTGCCCTGGTCTGATGGACGGTATACCAAAATAAGGGGGCAAAAACATTCAGCTAGGGGTATAGTTTTTATTAGCTTCAGTTTATTTATTGAGCAAGTTTGGTGAATGCCTGTGCTATCTCCACTTGAGGATTGGGGATGTACCGGGCAAAGCCGGCAGACTTTCACCTGCCTAGTCTTTTAATGATGTGGTCTGGGACTCCATGGTGGGATGGAGTGCGGAAGGAGTGACTGGAGTACTGGCTGGGGTGGAGGTGTAGGTTGCGAAGAAGAATCCTTACATGTTTCACAAACTGGCAGGCACTAAAGGGTTTGACCGGAAAAGGTAGAAGGGGACTAGTGTCTGACTGTTCGGGCAGGAGTGACAGTAGGCGATTGTGTATGGTGACTGGACACCAGATATTGTTAGTTTTATAGAGGTGGATGTCTACCCCGGGGCCTGCCTGCTGGGTTTTAGAAACTGCAAGGTGGAGGACGAAATGGTCTTGGTAGTGAACCAAGTGACGTTTACGTAGCACATGGCCTCCAGGGTTGCTACAGGTGAACTCGCCAGGCGGCAAGAACCCATAGTAGGCCAGATATATGGCCGTTTGTAGGAGATGTAGTCAGGATGGTGGACATATCCCTGAATATGGCACTTGTTATAGGTAGACGTTTGGCATTGACTATCGGTTGATGTTTCTGGATGCTGTGTAAGATGGCTAGGATCATGTGGGATGCGAACAAGGATGGTTTGACGGGGTCTCGTAAGGCCAGAAAATGTTGGATGCTGGCTAAGTATAGCCGGATAGTATTTAGAGATAAGGCCAACTGAGTATGGCAATACAAGATAAAGGCCAGTATGTGCTTGATGTCTGTTGTTTTCTCGGAGCAGAGTACGAGGAATTTGTTGAAGGCGTTCTAGGCTGTATGGTAAGCCTTAAGTGTGTCGTGGGACAGTGATTGGTTGATGAGCTGGGTCGCTCCGCGTAGATGCTGTTCTAGTCCAGGGTCAGCTGAGACCAAACGGGGATACGGGCTGACGCTGGATCGGCTCCGTGAATCTGCTGGAAAAAGGAGGTGTAATTAAAGCATGACAGTGTGTCTGCTGCGAGGTTGCACTTGCCTGGAATGAACGAACAGTGCATATTAAAATGATGTTGTAAAGACCGTTGTACCAGCCTGCGCAGGAAGGACATAACCGAGAGGAACTTGGACTTGCCTTTGTTAATAATATCTGCCGTGGCCTGATTGTCAGTGGTGAAGGCCACGGTTTGTCCTGTCCAGATATGACCCCAGAGCTGTGCTGCTGCTACTATCTGGTAGAGCTCAAAGAGAGAGGATGTTCCGGTAAAGCTAGGAATTGAAAGTATCTCTGAAGGACAGGGTCCTGCAAACCAATGGTGGCCAAAAATTGCAGCAAAGCCTGTGGAGGCTGCGGCATCTGTTACTACCTGTGGTGATTTGGATGATATAGAAGGTATAAACAAGGATATACCATTCCAGGGGGAAAGAAACTCCTCCCACATAAATAGGTCCGCTACTGCCGCGGTGTCCAAGTTGAGGATCTGATTGGGGTCCTGTGCCTGTGAGAGAAAAACCAGGAGAGGTGACACAAAGGAGCGACCCTGGGGGATGATACGCATAGCAAAATTAAGCATTCCTAACAGGGATTGCAGCTGCTTCTTGGTACACCCCCTAGTATGGGTGAAATCTCGGAGGACTGTCCTGATGCAGGTCAGTTTGTCAAGGGGGAGGCTGGCCTGCAAGGAGCAAGTGTCTAGGTTGACTCCGAAGAAGGTAATGGTGTGTGCTGGACCGTCAACTTTATGTTCAACAATGGGACCATTGAGATTCCCAAATACGACTCTCAGTTTGTCGAGGTCTCCTGGGGGCACACTGGGCTGTTCAATTAACAAGAAGTCATCCAGGTAATGGATGACTTCCTGACACTGAGCTTTATGCAACAGTATCCAGGTGAGGGACTGCGTGAAGGTATCGAACAGCCAGGGACTACTCTTTGAGCCAAAAGTCCATTTAGTGGCGAAATAGTATGCCTCTTTCCACTTAATGCCATGCCAGCACCAAAGGGATGGGTGGATAGGCAGGAGCTTGAAGGCGTGCGAGATGTCAGCCTTAGAGAGCCAGGCGCCTGTGCCCGCTCTGATGATAGAATTTGAGAACTTGCCCTTGACAAGCCCAATAGGGCTGACTCTCCAAGTACTGAAAGGGGGCTGAGTGAAGGGACCTATGATGAAGTCTCGCTCCAGTTCGGCCTGTAAGAGCTGGTCTATGGCCTGCTCGTCAGTGGCTGCTGAGCGGAGGTTCCTGCATTCGTAGGTAGTGTGGGGCATAGAGATAAGGTCGGTGTGAAACCCTGCTGTGAATCCCTGGATAAGGAAGGTGGCCAGGGAGGGAGTGTGGTGTGAAGTGAGAGAGAGCCCCAGCCACAGGATATTAACTCGGCCTAGTCACAATTTCTTTTTTTACTTGACCTCGCATAAATTCCTCGGATGTGCCCTATGGCATAGGTTGTAGATGTGGAGCAGGCGGCATTAGCTGAAGTTGCACGAGCCATAGTTAAAATTGTTGCAGATAGCTGCTCCTCCTACGGTCTGAACAGGGTGTCTAAACTTGTCCACTAGGGATGGGCTTTATGTTCAGGTCTAACATGAGTTCGACTCGAACATTGGCTGCTCGCCCGTTCGCCGAATAGCGAACAATTTGGGGTGTTCTCTGCAAATGCGAAAGCCGCGGAACACCCTTTAAAAGTCTATGGGAGAAATCAAAAGTGCTCATTTTAAAGGCTTATATGCAAGTTATTGTCAAAAAAGTGTTTGGGAACACGGGTCCTGCCCCAGGGGACGTGTATCAATGAAAAAAAGTGATAAAAACGGCCGTTTTTTCAGGAGCAGTGATTTTAATAATGCTTAAAGTGAAACAATAAAAGTGTAATATTCCTTTAAATTTCATACCTGGGGGGGTGTCCATAGTATTCCCGGAAAATGGCGCATGTTTCCCGAGTTTAGAACAGTCCAAGTGCAAAATGACAATTCTAAAGGAAAAAAAGTCATTTGAAACTACTATCGCTAGCAACGGCTATAATGAATTGTCGGTCCGGCAATACACATAAAAGTTCATTGATAAAAACGGCATGGGATTTCCCCACAGGGGAACCCCGAACCAAAATAAAAAAAAAAAAAAATGTGTGGGGGTCCCCCTAAATTCCATACCAGGACCTTCAGGTCTGGTATGGATATTAAGGGGAACCCCAAACCAAAATTAAAAAAAAAATGCATGGGGTCCCCCTCAAAATCCATACCAGACCCTTATCTGAGCATGCAACCTGGCAGGCTGCAGGAAAAGAGGGGGGATGAGAGAGTGCCCCCCCTCCTGAACCGTACCAGGCCACATGCCTCAACATTGGGAGGGTGCTTTGGGGTAGCGGGCCTTCCAAAGCACCTTGTCCCCATGTTGATTGAACCGTCTATTGTCTTTTTTAACATTTTTTACACTTTTTTTGTGAAATGGTAGGGGTACATTTGTACACCATTACCAATTCACACGGAGGGGCCGGGATCTGCGGGGGTCCCCTTGTTAAAGGGGGCTTCCAGATTCCGATAAGCCCCCCACCCGCAGACCTCCACAACCACCGGGCAAGGGTTGTAGGGATGAGGCCCTTCTCCCCATCAACATGGGGACAAGGTGCTTTGGGGGATCGCTACCCCAAAGCACCCTCCCAATGTTGAGGGCATGTGGCCTGGTATGGTTCAGAAGAGGGAGGAGCCGCTCTCTTGTCTCCCCCTCTTTTCCTGCGGCCTGCCAGGTTGCATGCTCGGATAAGGGTCTGGTATGGATTTTTGGGGGGACCCCTATGCCATTTTTTTTTTTAATTTGGCGCGGGGTTCCCCTTAATATCCATACCAGACCTGAAGGGCCTGGTATGGAATTTAGGGGGACCCCCACGCATTTTTAAAAAAATCTTGGTTTGGGGTTCCCCTGTGGGGAAATTCCATGCCATTTTTATCAATGAACTTTTATGTGTATTGCCGGACCGACAATCCATTATAGCCGGCGTTAGCGATAGTAGTTTTAAATTACTTTTTTCCTTTAGAAATGTCATTTTACACCTGGATTGTTCTAAACACGGGTAACATGCGCCACTTTACAGGCATACGATAGACACCCCCCAGGTACGAAATTCAAAGGAATATTACACTTTTATTATTTCACTTTAAGCATTATTAAAATCACTGCTCCCGAAAAAATGGCCATTTTTAAAACTTTTTTTGCATTGATACATGTCCCCTGGGGCAGGACCCAGGTCCCCGAGCACTTTTTATGACAATACCATGTATATAAGCCTTTAAAATTTTTGATTTTTCATGTTCGTGTCCCATAGACTTTAACGGTGTTCGCGTGTTCAAACAAAGTTTTTGCCTGTTCGCATGTTCTGGATGCGAACCGAACAGGGAGGTGTTTGGCTCATCCCTATTGTCCACCTATGGCGTCTGTACAGGGGCCAACGGGCCTTGAACTGCACCAGAGGTGGAGGGGAACTGGAAGGGACGACTGACTGTCGCATTGGCGCACCAGGTGGCGGTGTGGGTAGAGGACTGGCAGAGTGACGGCAGAACAGCTCTGTGTCCATAAGGCTCCAATTGGTGCTTATCTGAAATTGTGTGAGCCTGGCTGCTGCCTTAGCGGAGAAGGAACGATGATAATCGTAGAATAAGAAGCCTCCGTACTTATAGCCCAGGTCTACGACAGTGTGCAGGTATAAGTCCAGCTCTTCCCTCCTGCTGGGAGAAGCTGAGAATAGGACTTCCCCCAGCATGCTAAAGGCCAATGTAAATTCTAGGACGGACAATTTACGGTTGAGCTTGGGGTCTTTGGCCTTAAGGACCTCTGACACGTCTCCCCAGGTGTAAGCCTTGTTTTCTGCCAGATCGTGGACCGAAATGAGGAGAGAGGCAAGGTTGATGTCCTTGCCATCCAGGATGTCCTTCCTAATGGTACCTGCAGGAAGGGGTGTCAGAACTTGAACTGTGGTCAGGTCAGGGATAGCAGTGGCTGAGCGAGCCTCCAAGAGTGCTGCTCTGGTTTGGACATCCGTGACCATGGTAGACAGAGATGATACCATGGTGTGGAGTTGCAAGATGGCAGAGGATATTGATTGGATGGACGCCTGCTGGGTGCTGGGCCCTGCTGCGGCTGGTTGAGGGAAGAGGAGCCTGAAGAGCTCGGCCTTCCGGGAGTGGCGGGGAAAGGCACACCCCTGCGCTTCAGTTCTGCTGTCAATTTGGGGATGGTCCATCCCCTGAGGGACTGCACGCTGCCACTCTCTGAGACCGGAGAAGGTGACAGAGGGGCCGTGAGGTCTTCACTGCCGGCCTGGGACATGGCTCTGGGTGATTTGTGCCCTAGATACAATGTCCTGTCTTTGGGGTCAAAAGTTGGTCGACTGGAACCTATTGGGGGTGACATTAAATTCAAGTTTGCTTCTTTTCCTAAAATAGGCATACGTACCCATCTTGTGCTCTTTTTTTTTTGGGGTAGTGTTTTTTTTTAACCTGGGGGAATATCGTCCAACCTGGTGCAGGGTGGACCTACTGAACTTGACTGACCTGGAGGAGAAATGAAAGATGACAACTGGTGAAGGGTTTGACTACCTAACATGGAGAAGTGATTTGTAATGTGTTTGAGTGACCGGTGCATGAATTTGAAATAAAAATGAGTGAAATGTTTATGCCTTGGTTGAGGTACGAATCAATATGTCGCGACTGCGACAAACTTATGAATCAAACTGTGAGGCACGGTATGAAATGAGGCTAAATCAGCTGAGGCCTACCGGGATGAAACAATGTCTGTCGGATGCCCCTAGGATTCGATCGAGTCGCAGCATGTGACAATGAAATGAATGAAATGTTTGCCTTAGAGTGAAATGAATAAAAACGTCTTGCCATGACAGAGGCAAGAACTCTGGAGCATGTATTGAAATGAGGCAAAAGAAGATACACTAATGCCCACCGGAACTAATCGGTGCATCTCGGATGCGTCTGGATTCGGATTGGAGCGTGGTACATAACAGTGAAATTAATTAAATGTTTTGCCCTGACAGAAGCACAAAATTTTTTTTTTTAGGCCATGACAGAAGTACGGATCGGTCGCATTGCAACTGCGACTGACAACGACCGGATTCTGAAGCATGTACTGAAATGAGGCCAAAAACAACTGGAGCACACCGGAACGGATCGGTGCATCACCGATGCGACTGGATTCGAATCGGAGCACGGTACGTAACAGTGAAATGAATGAAATGTTTTTCCCTGACAGAGGCACAAAATTTATTTATTTTTTTTTGGTCATGACAGAAGTACGGATCGGTCGCATCGCAGCTGCGACTGACAACGACCGGATTCTGGAGCATGTACTGAAATGAGGCCAAAAATAACTGGGGCACACCAGAACGAATCGGTGCATCACGGATGCGACTGGATTCGAATCGGAGCGCGGTATGTGGCAGTGAATAAAATTGATTGCCATGACGATCAGTCGTGCCGCTGTTGCGACTGACAACAAACCGGACTGTGGAGCATGTACTGAAATGGGGCTAAAAATACCTGGGGCACGCCGGTACGAAATTGGTGCATCTTGAATGCGACCAGATTCGTATCGGAACGTGATAGGTGACAGTGAGATAGTGTTCCATGACAGAGACATGAATCGATGAGCCGCAACCTGCAACTGACAACAAACGGGACTCTGGAGCATGTACTGAAATGAGGCCGTAAACAACTGGGGCACACTGGAATGAATCGGTGCATCGGGGATGCGACTGGATTCGAATCAGAGCGTGGTACGTGAGAGTGAAATGATTGAAATGATCGAAATGGTTTGAAATGGTTTGAAATGGTTTAGCCTTGATATGGCATCAATCGGTGTACAGAAAATTCGCAAATGACATCGATTTGTCTGTGGAGCATAAAACAGCGAGACACGCCTAAACGCAGCAGTGTCTTCGCGTCGGTGTGAGGTACGTGAAAAATGGAGAAATGTTTGGTATGATAACGTTGCGAGTGATTGGCAGACGTTGCGGCTATGTGTAGGGTTTTTACGAATGATTTGTAAGTTGATATCGAGGTTTAGTGACAAGATATCTAACAATGCGTGAAATGAAAAGTCAACCGAAAAAACCCTACCTGTGACAGCCGAGCCAGACATGTTGTACGTAACTGCGAATGGAGATGAGAGCCTCGAGAAACTTAGAACGCAGGAACTCATGGACGCTAATGAGTTTTCGAGTTGGCCTAGTGACGTCGTATTGCGCACAGGAAACCGACGAAGACCACAAACGAGCAGGCTGGTTATATACCCCCCGGGCTCCTCCCTCAAATTCAGGCCACCATACTGTCCTTCTTACATATATATCACATATATATATTTTGGTACCTAAGGGTCAGCGCAGTTATACATATCTTATAATTGTCCCCACTGGTATTAGTGGTGAACTGCTAGCTGCAGCATATCCTATATATTGACAAAAGTTTTGTTCTATTGCACCGGTGGCATATAGCACACGATCACATATAGAGCCTATGACACTGTCTTAATGAAACCACTTTACACACCAAATGAAAAGTTATGGATTTTTATTGCATGGATAGTCATTACCTCATCAAACTGACATAATCAGGAAATTAATTAGATTAGTTAGGGAAAACTGTTTGTTTCCACTGTGCTTTCATCAGCTGTTAATTAGACAAATGACTGTATAAAAAGCTGGAAATAGCTGTTGTTTCCACGGATGTACCATATGTTATTGTGATGAGGCTCAATAGCACAATTACCATACACACTACATCACTGTAAGTTATTGTCATTTTTTTAGGGGAAGAGTTCTGAATTTGCATTTTGGGATATGCCATATATTATAAACAAAAATTGACTTACTCTGGAATTTTTGATAAAAGGGATTACAGAGTGTTGCATTTCCTTAGAGCATCTTTACCTGGTGATTGTTTCTACTTTTTTTCAGGCAGCTGACTAGCCATTACACATTCTTCAGTTCCATCTGGCCTCAGTTCCTCCTCCTATTTAAACCTGAATACATGTTTAAAATTAATTCATAACACCTTAGAGACATTACTGCAGTTTAGAATTAAAAAAAATGTGCATAACCAGAGACTTGGATTGATTTAGGAAAGGAGCAGAGTCTGTACACTTAGCAAACGGAATATTAGTAAATAAGATGAACCCGCATTCACTTTGAATACCCAATTATGTGCAAATGAAAATTAAAAAAAGAGTCATTTTAGCTAGTAAATGTTAACCCCTTTGCACCTAAAGGTAAAACAAATCTTAATGCCTAAGCACAATTTTGCATCTTTGACATGTGTTAATAAAACTGTACACATCATCACAACTAATTTGTGCATCCTGGTGGATTATACTACATTTTTTTTTCAGGACAGATTGGGCTTATATTTGGTGATAAATTATAATGGATATCTCCTATTTTTTTTTCTACTATCAAAGAAAAACCGGCCCAAAATAGTAAATAAAAAAACAAAAAAAAAATACAATATATATATTTTTTTTAATTCAGCTGTGTATTTCTTACTACTACTCTGTTTCCCCGAAAATAAGACCTAGCGTGATTGTCAGTGATGGCTGCAACATAAGCCCTACCACCCAAATAAGCCCTACCCTGTTTCCCCGAAAATAAGCCCTACCCTGAAAATAAGACCTACAAGGACTTTAACGAGGCTTATTTGGGGGGTAGGGCTTATATTGCAGCCATCACCGACAATCACGCTAGGTCTTATTTTCGAGGAAATGGGGTATCATAACCTTCCACCAAAAAAAACACAAATTAAATTCTCCTGCTCCTGATAATCGCAGCGAAGCCTATCCCACACCCACCTAACAACTGTCCCCGAGCCACCCCCATCAAATCATTCCCTGCAGCTATTAACTTTTGTGCCACCACCCCCTCCCTTTAGAATGTAAGCTCTACGAGCAGGGCCCTCCTGTACCTTTTGTATTGAACTGTATTGTAATTCTGTTGTCACCCATATACATTGTAAAGCGCTGCATAAACTATTGGCGCTATATAAATCGCTTATAATAATAATAATAATATGTGTATGTTAGTTGTTGTTTGTACATGTAATACAGCCCAAAAACAATAGTGCGCATTTTGCTTTTTTGTTTTAATCCTAACTAAAACACGCTGGGGGTTATTTACTAAAGGAAAATCCACTTTGCACTGCAAGTGCACTTGGAAGTAAAGTCGCTGTAGAGCAAAGGGGGACATGCAAGGAAAATAAAAAACAGCATTTTAGCTTGCACATGATTGGATGATAAAATCAGCAGAGCTTCCACTCATTTCAGATCTACCCCTTAGATTTAGAGCGACTGCACTTCCAAGTGCACTTTCAAGTGCACTTGCAGTGCAAAGTGGATTTGCCTTTCGTAAATAATCCCCACTGACACTAACTGACACTGATACTTATTTAACCACTTAAGGACCAAGCCTCTTTTTGAGATTTGTTGTTTACAAGTTAAAAACATTTTTTTCTAACACCCTAGAGAATAAAATGGTGGTCATTGCAATACTTTGTCACACCGTATTTGTGCAGCGGTCTTAGAAGTGCACTTTTTTTTTATAAAAAATACACTTTTTTTGAATTAATAAATAAGACAACAATAAAGTTAGCCCAATTTTTTTTTTTATATTGTGAAAAGATAATGTTAAGCCAAGTAAATTGATACCCAACATGTCACGTTTCAAAATTGTGCCCGCTCGTGGAACGTTTTAATTTTATTTTTATTATTATTATTTTTATTATGATTATTTATTTGTTTGTTTTTTTACACACACTTTTTTTTTCTTTGCAAGGAGAAAGAGATACAAAATATATCTCTCCTCTATGCACAGAGAAATAAAACATGAGGGTGGGCTTCACAGTGAGCATATCACAGGCTATCACAATGATCAGGTGACCCGGAATCGGGAGTTCTGGGTCCTGATAGTCTGTGAGTTGCGCTCCCAGCACAAAGTGAGATACGCAAATATGCAGCTCCACGGAAAAAAAAGCCCAGTCCAGTGGGGCAGCATATTTACATATGGTCGGCATGAAGTGGTTAAGAGGATTGACGTGAGCACAGATTCACATTATTTCTGAGCTCCATCAACATTTACAAGCATTTTTTTGGTGTGGACAGACTTTTGCATTTCTGTACAAGAATACTGTATACAGTAAAACTTTGGTTTGAGAATAACCTGGTTTGAGAGTAACCTGGTTTGAGAGCGTTTTGTAAGACAAGCAAAATTTAAAAAAAAAATTTAACTTGATATTCAAGCGATGTCTTGATATACAAGTAGCGTCATGTCACAACTGAGTAGAGAAGAGAGGCACCTCTAAGTGTAGCAATATTGTTACATTTAATGAAGGTACAACATTTAGCAACTCACATGGTTGATGATTAAAACTGGCACATCTAAGTATGCAGGGATCCGGGGTAAAGCTGTCCACATAGAGCATCCTCCACACCGCCATCAACATCATCTTTTCCACGCTGTGCTATATGAACGGTCCAAGTCTCGCTTTCAGATCGCTCCACTGCAGGGTAGTCTTCCCGGTCACGATTTCAGACTAACAGTTGTGAGAGCCGGCGGTGCGGAGGATGGTCTATGTGGACATCTTTACCCCGGATGCCTGCATACTTAGATGTGCTTCTTTTAATCCTCAACCATGTGAGTTGCTAAATGTTGTACCTTCATTAAATGTAACCATATTGCTACACTTAGAGGCGCCTCCCTTCCCTTTTATACTCTGCAGCTCCTGATGGATTTTGCTTCTAATCTCCTTGTGGAGGCTTCCATTTGTGGATGGACATTTTATGGTTACACAACCTATCATATTGTATAATCTTTTTATATGGTCTATAAACTGAAGGACTGATGAATAAATGGTTATAGAACAAATCATTTGAGTTTCCATTATTTCTAATGGGGAAATTCGGTTTGATATACAATTGCTTTGGATTCCAAGCATGTTTATGGAACGAATTATGCTTGCACTCCAAGGTTTTACTGTATACATATATAGTTTGCAATCAACACTAGCCTAAAACCCATTTATGCAGGCCCTTATTCATTCATTGATAACATTTACTAGCATCTTCTCTTTCAGTAACCCAATATTATTATCTACAAAGGTAAGATAACAAAAAATATGGCTTCATCTCTTTAAAGCCCTGCTCTAGCCAAAATATTTTTCCATTTTGGATATAGTGGTGGGATGCTTGACCACTTCCTCTCCTGGTAACAGCAAGACAATAAATAAGGAGAACCAATGACACCGGAACAGGAAACCAATAACAGAAAGAATTGCCAAAAATGTTCTAAATAACAGCTTCCAAAATGTACTCTGCTCCTTCTAATCTCTGAGCATCCACTTGCCTTCACAAGGCCCCTTTTCAAAATATTGACTGCTTCTAGCTCATGCCCTGTATGAAAAAAATGCCCAATTACCTTTTGGAAGACCTGATAAGGCCATGGGAGTGATAAACACAATCACAATCTCACCGACTGTTCATATACACGGGAGAAAATGAGTCCATTAACGAACAGAGTACAATTAAAGTGATTAGAAACAGTTGATAAGATTGTTTATAACTTGAATGAATAAGGTTGCATTGAAGAATAATCTAAAGTTTGCAAAATTAAGATAATAAATTGACAAAGAAATAGCCGTTATATTAGAAATAAAGTACCATGGTTCTCATATACTGTTACCATGAAGGATGCAAAGAAAATGTACATACTAGACTAGGGGGTGTAACTGCTGATAGATATGATACAAACAGTGGAAAGATTAACACCATTCTGACCACCATCTGTACAAAAATGCTCTTCAGCATGATGCCCTATGCTGAGGATACATTTATAAAGGTCCCCATCATAAACCAGCATCCGGCTCTTTTGAGATCCCAACAATTGGGATTGGCACTGAAGAAAAGGAAGCACAAATGCTGTAATGCTGTAATACAAGATTTTAAAGGTAGAGCATCAATTTCTACAGTGTGATATAATACAAAATTTCCCAGCACTCATACCAATTAGCCAGCAAAAAAAAATTCTACACAGTTTCAACAATTTGCATTAAAACAGAGGTTTTTTGCATACATTTGCAATTGAGGCACATAGGTGATCTTCTGCTGCTATTAAGTATCTGCTATGCCCCTACACCTTTACGGGGAAATGGGCTACCTCCAGGCATACCTGCCTTCAATTTTTTTAATGTTACATATGTTCCAAAATGGGAGCCCTGTTAGACTAAAGTTAGGGACCACACTTCACAGTGGGACCTTGACAAGTTAAGGTAGCATTCACATATATTTGAAAATGTAAATGTATGCAACTAAATTGCAGATTGTTGAAACAATGTATACATTTTTTGCAGGCAAGTTGGACATTTTTGTATTATAATTATAGTGCTGACAGGGCTGGCCCTTTAAGATGTAGCCCAGCAGCAAATTTTTCTTTTCTCTCCCTTTGATGGACAACCTAGTAAGAGGAGGCTGGACTGTGCCCTCATTGGATATTGCTGGAACTGAAAAGGATCCACTCCTGTCAACAGGGGCAAAGAAGGACTCTGGCTGTTTGCCCCCACCCACTACCTGAGAGAAGGGCAGGGAGTCAGGTGGGATACAGAAAGTGTTTTGCTGGGACCCGCAGAGTGCCCATGAGTGTGTGAGCCCAGACTGTGCTACCTGGAGCCCAGAGAGGGAGAGAGAGGCTCAGGGCTTCTGCTGCTAGAGTATACTGAGTTCCAGTGTAAAAGGCTTATTTGTGACCAAGACTGCTATTGCTAAAGGTTGCTGGTGAGAGCTGCTGGACAACATGCTGCTGATAGCCAGTGCTGCCAGACACTGCCTGCTGCTGCAGAGAGGGACCCTCTGCTGCTGATCTGTGCTGTAGGAGGAAAGTTGCAAGAAGACTTTACAGCTGAGAGCTCAGGCAGAGAGAAACTGGCAACTGAGAGTACTGTGCTGCGGTGTACACAGGCTGTTGTTCCTCAAACCTCAGAAGTGTGTAATGCTGCAGGGAAAATTGTCTGCTGAGAGAGGACTATGTGCTACATGTGCTACATGTGCTACACTGGTGTTACAGTTGCATTCCAGTGTTGCAGAGTGAAAGTGTTCCAGCTACCACCATCTGCTACAACTGCAGAGAGCTGGCTTGCGAGAGAGGGCCCATTTGCTAGTCATCAAGACACTTCTTGGAACCAGAAATAGAGTCATCAGTAGTAAAAGTCCTTTGGTCTTGTTCATACTATTCTCCAAAAGAAGGGCTCCATCACCGGCAAGACTAAACTAGTATTCCACTGGCCAGAGGTCTACTTGTTTAACCATTTTCTACAGGGCTTTATTCTGGCTAATAAAGCGCATTTTAACAATTTAAGGTGTGTCAGTGTAGTACTGGGTCCAGGTAAGGGTGGGTTGTCACAGGTGCAGGGCAGAAGGGACCTGACACAATCCAGTGGCTTCCTCCGGGGGTTATTGCTACATATTGTTCTATGAAATGTCCTTTCCATGTGCACATCACTTTAAAAAAAGCTAGTTATATATTGATTGTGGAGGCTGACTTGTATTTTTAGTACTTGTGATAGAAATTGATGTAGACTACCACATCCAAGTAGAAATGCATATCATACTCTTTTGGTGTATATGGTTGCACTGACCCACATCAGCTAGAAGGGTGTCTCTGCTCTTCTCTACTCTTGTTAATTCAAAAAACAAATGGCTGTAGGCTGTGTTTTGTAAACAGTGAAGTGGAAAGGTAGGTAGAGACTTTACCACTGCACAGGTCTATGAGACCTCCAGCATTTGTGTCCAGAGGGACCTTACTATGCTGGAAAACTAAACCAAGTCTTTTATAGCAGTTTGAAGAAAGACTCAGTGAAATTCCTTTATACCAGAGGTAACGACTTACCAAGTGAAACTATATTGCACGAAGGTAGGCCTAAACTTCTTATCAAGACAGGGGATATTTTAATGCAGAAACATTACAATTTAGGAGACTTAAAAAAGAAGACAGTGCAAGGCCAGTGTATAATGCTTTTAAAATATGAAAATGGACAGATTAATAAGACGATTCCACTGTAGGCTGGGCAGCTTCTCAGGGGACAGTAGGGGATCGGCTGGAGAGGGACCACCTGCAGCACTGAATTGGTGGTCCCCCGCACATGGGAACGGCACCCACAGGGGAGCTGGAGGGCTGACCTAGATGAGTATAACTTGTTTTACAAAGTTAGGAAAAAAAAAACCCACAAACAATGGATTAGAAGGATGTGAGAGATAGGGATGGGACAGGGTCATATTTTACCCAGAGTAGATCTGTAAAACAGAGGTGTGTACAGGGATCACTAAAGTGCTTCTTAAAAAATGCAGTTAGCCATGCATTCTATGACTAATAACATTTTTCTTAAATTACTTCAAAGTTCTATGTGATCTTTGCATGCAGTTTTGAAGAATAAAATCTTGGATGTGACAATTTTCAGCACAGAACTATATTGACTTTATTGAACTATGTTGGAAACTTAAAAATTGGCTTGAACCAGCACATTCTGTTCTGTTTGTGTGACTAGGCTTTTGAACCAAGAATGGTATTTTCTAAATGTGAAAAACAATTCACCAACCTACAGTATTTGGGCCAACTTCACTCAAAAGTCCTACATTTCAATATCTTTGTAATGTATTGCCTAAACAGTCCACTCAAGAATATTTTTTGCAACAAAAAATAAAACAGCCTTTTAAATTGCAGTTTTCTACATACAAGAGTGAATATAATGTATATTCTTGTATTCCTTGAACAGTCAACTCCAGTGTATCTTGTGTAGTATATTGGCAGAATTTTTCAATGGCAATATTTTTTTATTATAGTTCTAATAGTCCAATAAGATATTTTCATGTTTTCTTGATATCTCTCAACTTTATCCACTTTAGGATAGAATTAAGCACAGGCTTTTGACGTTCTCTCCATTACAGTCTTCTAAGTCAAGGAGAAATTTATTCTAGCATGATGCATTTTTGAACAGTTAAATTCACAATATCTTCTATGATAGCTTTACAGACCTAACCAGGCTTGCATTGCTCTTCATTTTAGTCCTAAATCAGGAAGATCTTTACCAGTTGACTATAACTTAATTTTTGTAACACCTTATTAGAACTATTTATTGACTTGTTGAAATCCTCGTATTAAAGGTGTTGTATGTGGAATTGGAATGTTTCTATGATGTGGTTCAGTTATCTCCAATATATCTTTTGTAGTATCTCATTTAAAAATCAATGCTGGATGTTTAATTGTAAACTATTATTTTGCTGAAGGAAACTGAAAAGCGATGAACATATTGGATATTTTGGGATAGTGTCATGGGGTAGCATCTAGCACACTTTGAGACCTTTGAGTCTAACATAATATTCTCAAGAGTGCAATATTTACCTACAGATATAGCAAAAATTTTCACAACACTGAAAAGTAAGTGACAGAAGGTAACATTTTGTGTGCTCAACATATTGAGGTTGATTTACTGAAGGCGTATATGCTGCTCTCCTTGCAAGGGAAGTTGCATTTCACAAGTGTTTGCCCCAAGTTTTTACATTTGCCTCAGGGTTTAGTGAATGAGGTTTAGTGAATGAGGTGAAATCATTTTTTTCCTTACACATGTGTAGGTATTCTTTGCAAAGTTAAACTTCACCACAATCAGCAAACTCTGGAGAAAATTCCCTTGCAAAGTACAACTTTCCTTCAAAAATTGCCAGCCTATTTGCCTTTAGTAAATCAATCGCATTGCATCATGTAGATCAGGGATCCTCAAACTATGGCCCTCCAGCTGTTGCAGAACTACACGTCCCATGAGGCATTGTAAAACTCTGACATTCACAGACATGACTAGGCATGATGGGAATTGTAGTTCCTGAACAACTGGAGGGCCGTAGTTTGAAGACCCCCGATGTAGATTCACACATTGAAATTGAAGGTTCCTGAATGCATAGTAAGTGATGAGTGCTGCCACTTAAGTACTGTTAATCATAATAATTCATATGCCGAAACATCTATTGGATGATCTACAGAGGTATTTTTCAAATATAGAATTATATTAAATTCCCCACTTTTGGCTTGGACCCTTCCCCCCATTTGCCTTCCCTTCCCTTCCCACACTGGAGCACTTATGTACCCAATAGACAAAACTTTTTTTCTGATTTTCGATAGAGTAAGAGAGGGTTATAACCCCTGTCAATTTTTTTTTTATTTGCCATATGTGACTCATTGGGGAGATTTACCTTCACTTCACGTCCAATAGCCAAAACAGGAAGTGATATTAAATCCCTGCATATTCCCTTGGGACCGCCCATGTCACCAGAACTAGTGTCCCCGTTTGAAGATTTCCCCTCTATTACTTTTCTGGGGACAACTCAAAGTTTGGGATTTTATTTTACTTTAAATTTTAATGATAATGATAAACAGAAGAAATAAGGAGGGTGAATCTCCCTAAACAGGGGCACAGACATCAATACAAACTTAATAGGTTTTCTAATACCTCTCCACTCCAAAACAAACAAAAAGGTTTCGCCTTTATTATACTTGTACAAGCGGTTGAGGGTTTCTATTTTTTTTTGGATCTGGAGCTGAATTTTGAAAATATAAGGGAAATAATTAAACAATTTCCACAGGAAAGCAAATATGTCCCTCTGCAGGGCCAAAAAGAAAAAAATGGTAGACCAGTTAGGCACATCAGTTTCAAGGCTGTCTGACACCCAAAAATGTGGTCTATTAAGTAGATAACCTTTTTTCTTGTCTTTTTGTTTTGGCTGAGGATAGACCTTTGCTTATCCTAAACATGTAAGGCTGGCCATACATTATACAATTTTCTTATTCGATTTTCTTTAGATTTACCTTCAACTATGTGGTGCAAGGACCTGCCTGATTGCAAACACATTGAAAGTATTTAGGTTCAACCTCATATTTTATGGTTTTGGTAAATCTAAAGGAAAGCTGTACAAAAAAATCATATAATGTAAGGCCAGCCTTACTGTTAAAGACTCATTATTTTTCCTGGAGGTCTGTCCTAAGCATTAGCTACTCTTTTGGTAAAATAACACTTCTTAAGATATACGTTGTACTTTCCTGCTGTCTGTCTGAGATCATACCCACATGTTCTTTATCTCAGATTCATATTGAAAATACTGCCCTCCTGAACCTTAAATTGGCCATAGACAGATTGAAATTCAGCTGGTTCAGCAAGGACTGGATGAATTCCGATCAGTGTGCGTGATTGTTCCTATTCTGATGAATGGAAAAAATTTGTCAATACGTGACTGCAGCTGCAGTTGCTGATCTGTGTAATCTGACAGTGGCAAGTTCCGCTGTCAGAATACAAGGTACCTGCGAGGGGGATTTCCCCATCCACCTCGTCTGTGTAAATGGAGAAATCTGCTCTTTTTTTTTTTCCATCCCACAGGCTGAACCAGAAGAAACTACCCATCTGTGGTTAGCTTTACGTATATTGTTAAAGCGTTTGTATACCTGCACATGGAAAAAAAAAAAAAACACACAGAAAAAAAACCCTGTAAGGAAAAGGCATAATGAGCTCATTATGAAATACTCACCTTAGAACGAGGTCCCCTTATTGCATCTCGGTCCATGCCGAAGAAGCTGACATTTTGCCCTCAGCGTTTCTTCCAGGTTCACGGCTCCGGTGCTGTGAGTGGCCGGAGCCGCAATGACATCACTCCCATGCATGCGCATGGGAGTATTCTTTCTGGCAAGGTCCGGCAGCATCTGCTGGACCTTCATAGCGCATACGCCGCTGACATCAGCGGCTGCATGCAAAGTGAATATCTCCTAAACCGTACAGGTTTAGGAGATATTTATTTTACCTACAGATAAGCTTTATTATAGGCTTATCTGTAGGTAAAAACAAAAAAGGGTATACAACTGCTTTCATGTATTCATAGGCTTCAGTCATGTCCCTTTTCCCTTCTTTCCTGCAGTCTGTCCTAGTAGGTGTTATCTTTCAGGCCTTGCACCAATGTTTCCTCTTTTAACAATCACCCCAATTCTTTTTCTTCTGTGGCTCTGGCCACCTAAGTGCAATATTTTTAATTTAGAAGCATTGAACTTCAAAATCTGAAAATGCTTGATATCGAAAAATTAGCAATCTGAATTAAATTGTAATCTTTATTAGACTGATTTAAAATTATGTCATCAGAAGTAATCAATGGCAATCAAACTTTTCTTGCTCAGACCTTGATCAGCTAGGTGTTGACATGTTACTGACCACTAGGGGTCTCTGCGTGACATTACAAGCAGTTTTCCTATCTTTCCCCCCTTTAACATCCCCTGTTTTATTTTCATAGAGGGCCAGAGTAAGTCTACTTAAGCATTTGCTTCTGTTTGAACAGTACTTATGTATGCTGGGCATGCTTGTGCAATCACGTAGAAAATGTGGCTATTTATATGAAGCAGACATATAGCATACCTATTCTGTCATTCCATGAAAACAAAATCACACCGTGTTTGTTTATATTTCATCTCCTGTCTGTGGCATAGTGTTTACCCAAAAATCCTTTACAAAGCGCCTGATATGACGGAACAGTGAAATAAATTGCTTTTACTGTCTCTAAATATACTATGCAGTGATAGACATTTTTAATTAAAGAAAAAAATATTTACCGAGAGTTTACAAAAAGGAATAAAAAAAGCGGCTACCCAGGGACATGATGTTAGGCAATGAAATGTGGTTTACGTGTCAGAAAATACTTTATTACTGATTTACTGTAGGAAGAAAAATGTTTAATGTAACAAATCTGTTCTGGAATTATATGTACTAAGGCTTACAGGACAAAAAAAAAAAAAAGCACTTCATGTATACTCATAGGCACACACAGCAAGAAAGAAAGAAATGTCTACCCAACGTTAACAATTATATTTTGTGCTACAAACAATTTCAAGGATTAATAGTCTTAGAACAGTAAATACACAGTTGAATACACAGAAATATAACCTGCCTCATCTGCCAGAGGATAGGTAGTTCTGTCCAGTTATTTTTGTGATTAATGTCTACTAAACACCACACAGGCAAGAGGGTGACACCAAATGGAATTTTTAGAATATGTTGGTGTCACATGTCCTCCAACAGCCTGATGATTGGACATAAAAAGGAGCAGAAGCAATCTGATAGGTCATCAGCTTTGCTCACTCTCCTTTCTCCTCCTGTCAGCACATGTGCATGCAGCAGAGATTGATTGGCTCCTAATGCTGCCTCTTCTACTCCTGTTGGAGTGCTGCTGTGCTGGGAGTGACAGAGGCTGATATCAATACAGAATTGTATACTTAGTTAACTTATTATCCTATTACACAGAATATTTATTTAATTATTTCAGGTCAATTTACGCCGTCAATTTACGCAGCACTTTACATATACATTGTACATTCACATCAGTCCCTACCCTCAAGGAACTTACAATCTAACGTCCCTAACTCACATTCATACATACTAGGGACAATTTAGACAGGATCCAATTAACCTACCAGCATGTCTTTGGAGTGTGGGAGTAAACCGGAGTACCCGGAGGAAACCCACGCAGGCACAGGGAGAACATGCAAACTCCAGGCAGGTAGTGTCGTGGTTGGCATTCGAACCAACAACCCTTCTTACTGCTAGGCAAGAGCGCTACCCACTACACCACTGTGCCGCCCAACAGTTAAATGTAGAATACTACATTTAACTATTTTTAATATTGATATATTTGCCTAGAGTTTACGTTTAAAGGTCAACTGGATTTTTAGTATAGTTGTCCTTTAATAAATCTCCCCACACGACCACTGAGTGCAACCCACCTGGGATAATACATGGTCCCGCTCAGCTCCTCTTCATATTGCACATGTGCACTACAGCCCCATTCATGGGTGACATACTCTGGGGGACCTCTGGAGGCTTACCCATAAGGAAAAATGTGGCCACAGAACTCATGCAAAGTATGAAGAGCATACCGGGACCATGTCAGAATCAAAATCAATGGGGAGGTAAATATTATCCAAGGTGGGCTGCATTTAGGGAGTGGAGGAATTAATAACCTCTTCATGACCAGGGTCACAACAAACCTTAAAGTGGTTCTAAAGTCGGGACGTTTTTTATCTTACTGCATTCTATGCAGTAAGATAAAAAAACCTTCTGTGTGCAGCAGCCCCCTAATACTTACCTTAAGAAAAAAGGAGGAGGTTGGGACTTTAACCACTTCAGTCCCAGAAGGTTTTACCCCCTTCCTGACCAGAGTACTTTTTACAATTTGACAATTTTTTTTTTTTTGGTCCTACTTTTATGCACTGACACTAACACTCACACAAATCATTACACTGCCACGAAAGGACATCCACACTAGCACTTTCACTGGCACCTATTGTACACTGACACTAATGCTATGTACACACGATAGGATTTTCCAACAACAAAACCGTGTATTTTTTCCGGAAGGATGTTGGGTCAAACTTGTCTTGCATACACACAATCACACAAATGTTGTCGGAAATTCCGAACGTCAAGAACGCAGTGACGTACAACACGTACGAGGAGCCGAGAAAAATGAAGTTTAACCGCTCCAGCCCCGGAAGATTTTACCCCCTTCCTGACCAGAGCGGCACTGCGTCGCTTTAACTGACAATTGCGCGGTCCTGCGACGTGGCTCCCAAACAAAATTGACGTCCTTTTTTTCCCACAAATAGAGCTTTCTTTTGGTGGTATTTGATCGCCTCTGCGATTTTTATTTTTTGCGCTATAAACAAAATAAGAGCGACAATTTTGATAAAAAGCATTATTTTTTACATTTTGCTATAATAAATATCCCCCCAAAAATATAAAAAAACATTTTTTTTCCTCAGTTTAGGCCGATCGTATTCTTCTACATATTTTTGGTAAAAAAAAATTGTGATAAGCGTTTATTGATTGGTTTGCGCAAAAGTTATAAAGTTTACTAAATAGGGGATAGTTTTATGGCATTTTTATTAATATTTTTTTTTTTTACTAGTAATGGCGGCGATCAGCGATTTTTATTGTGACTGCAACGTTATGGCGGACATGTCGGACATTTTTGACACATTTTTGGGACCATTGTAATTTATACAGCGATCAGTGTGATTAAAAATGCACCGATTACTGTGTAAATGACATAGGCAGTGAAGGGGTTAACCACTAGGGGGCGGGGAGGGGTTAAGTATGTCCTAGGGGAGTGATTACTAACTGTAAGGGGATGGGCTGTGTGTGTGACGTCACTGATCTCTGCTCCGATGACAGGGAGCAGAGATCGAGTGACACTTGTCACTAGGCAGAACGGGGAGATGCTGTTTACAACGGCATCTCCCCGTTCGTCCTCTCCGTGAGGTGATTGCGGGTATCCCCGCGGTGATCAAGTCCGCGGGACCCGGCCGGCGCGTGCGCACAATGGCACGGCGGGGAATTCAAATGGATGTACCTGCAAGTCCATTTGCCCAGCCGTGCCATTCTGCCGACGTACATCGGCGTGCGCCGGTCGGGAACTGGTTAATAGCCAGTGCGGCTCTTCTGCTTGATTCCGAGCATGCGTGAACTTTTGTGCATCGGAATTGGGTACACACGCTCGGAATTTCTGACAACAAGTTTTGTTGTCGGAAAATTTGAGAACCTGTTCTCACACAATTGTTGGCGGAAATTCCGACAACAAATGTTCTATGGAGCATACACATGGTCGGACTTTCCGACAACAAGCTCACATCCAACATTTGTCGTCGGAGAATCCGATCGTGTGCATGGCCCATAAAACTTTTTTTTATAATAGCTTTCTCTAGTGAGACGGGATGGATACAATGTATCTTTTTCTCATTATAGGAGTAATCTGATGTTTCTACCTTTCACGGAGGAGGAACAACATTGGGGAGGGCTACAAGGTTAATAATCACTATGATCATAGGTGTGCGCAGGGGGTTTGCCAGGTGTGCCTGGGTACACCCTAATCAGATTAGGCGTAGATTCCCCCTGCTGACTGTGCCCGTGTGATTTACTTCTAAATGTGGTGCAGCATGATCCGAATTCAAGTACAAGCTCCAGACAGGTACATGTTTTTGGCGCATGCTACAGTACTTAGAACACATGAGATACTTTCGCTAAATCTGTCTGTGCTATTCTTTAGTAATTCCAGGGATAAAGCCTAGTATATAAAAAGGTTGATTTACTAAAGGCAAATAGACTGTGCACTTTGTAAGTGCAGTGGCTCCAGATGTTAACCTCCCTGGCGGTATGATTATGTTGGATTTTAGGTGCTGAAAGCAGTACAATTATTTTGCATGGAAATTTGGCGTTTTATATTGTAGGTCTGTAATTCTTAGGAATCACTCACTTAATTCTGTCCAAACAAGAGTCTAGTAGATATCCAGGGTATGATAAAGTTTGAAGCACAAAATCATAAATTGTAATATAATAAATAACTATAAATAATAACAAATAATATATAATAATAATACATTTTATTCAATAAATTTTAGTCAATAATATACAGTAATCAAATCAAAAACACTGACATTTTTTTGGGCCAAACAAGGGTGCAATAATACTAGACATATTGCTTCAGTAAATATCCCGGGTATGGTAAATTTTGAAACATGGGACTGCACAGTCCCATGTCTGTGCAATGTCCCATGCAAGTCCAACGTCACAGTCAGGACAATAGAACCCGGTTTCCTTTCGGATTTTCCTTCCAGTGTCATCACGCTTTGAGCAAACTACGCACATCCTTGTGGGTGCTAACTTTTTTTCAGTTGGTGGGATGGGGTCCATAAAGTGACCACCAGTCAGGCGTTCTGGGTTGACAACACCAGCAGCACGACGTCCAGCTCTGTTTGCAGCCGTTGATGTTTGGTGGTTCAGAAAGATACGTTCTTCAACTTTCCAAACAAAGTCAGCATGAACCACAGGCTTGTGACTCCTTTTTTTTAGTAGAATGAAGGCATTCCATAGGCATTGCTCAAGAAGATGCCTGAAGATCTTCTTATAATACTTTTTTTGTTGTTTTCTCATGGCTGGATAAAATTTCATTGCTTGGTCGGCTCTGTCAACACCTCCCTTGGTGTTGTTGTAGTCTATAACCACTTGTGGTTTCATGATGTCTTTCCGACCTTTTGTGTATTCCATTGCAGGGAAGGTGTTATGGATTGTACTCATTAGGCACACATCTTTTTTGTCACGCCATCGCAGTTCCATCATTATGCCTTTCTGCCAGGCAACCATTTCTCCCGTCTCGACCTTTTTTTTCTTCATAAAGATTTTATTACGAGTTTCAAGAAGTATGCAGCACAGTGTAACAATACTACAATGTAACAAATTGGGTAACAGGTTCCATTAGAAGTTTTTCAAGCAATATTCACATATTCAAAGTATAGCAATTATGCAGCAAATACGCAAGTTCCAAGTGTGTCTTATTTACGTAATAAAAGAAAGCTTGGTCAATGTTCTATAAGTTATATGCTCCTCAGTTCACTATGACTGCTCACAGGATAGTTTATAACTATTTCAACTTATTCCTGGAACCACCTGCCAGAGTATAGAAATATTAGCCCATCTTTACCCAGTTGTCCTCATCTGTGGCTATGGATATGGGGCTCAGTATCGGGCATTACTACCCTAACCAAGCACCACAACCAATCAGTTACAGGGCTCATATTGTATCCGGATAAGAGAAAGAAGATAGGGTAGAGGGGGGAGGGAAGGGGGAAAAGAATACAGAAAGAAGAGGGGGGTAGGGGGATATTCGGAGAGAAGGTGGGGTCCCACCTGCTACCCTCTCCGCCTACTGTCTACCTGCTACATTCACTGGGCTTACTGGATCTCCGAGGGAAGCCCATCCACAGTAAATTTGCATTATGATAATAGATTACACAATTTCTTGCAATAAGTCCTGATACGGTTGAGAGTTTTTGTATGTGAACCACGCCTCCCAGAAAGCTGAGAAGCTGGAGATTTTATCTTGCGATGCAAGGATCAGTTCCTTCATCGTTGCTATTGTCGATCCGTAGGGCCCATTCCTTTAGTGAAGGTGGCTGTGTGGACCTCCAATGTACCGGTATGCAGAGCCTGGCAGCGTTTATCCGGTGCATGGCTATTGATTTGAAGTATTTTTGGGGGGGATTTTTGATAAGTGTAACAGGTATTGTCCTGGAGTGAACTTCAATGGTAGTGAAGAAATCGCTGTAGTCACTTTATCATACGCCAGTACGGCTGGATTAGAGGGCAGGACCGGGCTCGAGCTTCTTATTGCCAAAGGTTGGTTGCATGTCATGCCGGTTAGCCCAAACGGTTCCATAGGCATCCGTTTTGTTCTGTAGAAGGAGCTCATAGAGATCAGGAGATGTAAAAATTGTCTGTAGTTACACAATAGCCCTGGTTTAGCAATAGCTCAATCAATGAAAGAACTGAAGAGGTTGCCATTCCATAATGACTGTATTTTTGGTTGAATTTGGTTCCTTTTCCAGTGTATAGGACAGAATTCCAAATGTAACCGGTGCTCGATTCACATAGCATTAAAGATTTTACGCCAAATCATGCCCTCTTTGGTGCTATATTTTTTATCCAGCTGAGCCTTCCCCTGTAGGCCATTAGACTTTCGTCTATGCTGATGTCTCTATCTGGCACATAACTCTGTTGGAAATGTTTCATAATCATCTGATATACCTCCCAAATCTTCTTGAGTTTGGGTGCTGGATGAGTGGATGAGTGGTTTTGTCAAATGCTTCATTATTTTCAAAGTGCAAATATTTCATTATCAGGGAAAATTTGTACTCTGTCATGACCGTGCCAAAGAATGGAATGGCTAGTAATTTATTGGTTGTCCAATACCACTTCTGCAGGGTTCTTCCCCACCACTCCCTGAAGAATTATTAGGCCTAGAAATTTCCATATGTCCTCTTTGGTCACTGGTTCCCACTTTCTGCTCCTTGAAAACCTCCGATGCGTAGCAGCTTCTTGCTCCTGGTCCCGGTTTGTCTTCGTAACTATTTTTTCAATAACCTCATCGGTCAAAAATAGTTGGAGGTATGCCAAGGGGTTGTCATCTTCAACATCCACTTTGATACCAGGTGCTCCAGTAAATGGGAATCTTGGGGACGCTACGTGATCCGTACCACAGTCAATAGAGCACCAAGTACGCACATCACTAAGGTCAGTCACAGGATCATCGCAGAAATCACTTTCTGTATCTGATGATGAACTTCCCACGAATCGATATCACTCAGTTCTGCAAGTGATTCTGTATCGCTATCGCTGTTTTCCAGCACGTCATAAACCGCTTTTGAGGTAGAGGCGCGCTTTTTTGATGCCATGGTCATTCTCCACTTTCCAGGCAGAAAGTACAGTAAAACTGCAAGCAAGGGGACTGGATAAAGCACTGGAGAGCAAACTGAGGTCAATTTATTGTATACTGTAATGTAATCCAATAAGATTACAATGTATGGTGTGTGTTGTGTTTTACACTTTTTGAATCTACCGCCGGTTCCACCCCCTGCGTCGCAGGGAAGGGAAGCCGGAACACACAGAGGATTGAGCGGAGGATCCGGCCGCCATATACAGCGGGAGTACATCGCAGGATCCCGGGGACAAGGTAAGTCACCTCTTCCAGGATCCAGCGAAGCAATACTCGGGGTTACCGCTAATGGTACTGAAACCTCACCCCGAGCCACACACGGGAATACCGCCAAGAAGGTTGAGCCCCTGTTCACACCTATGCGAATTAGATGCGGCTTACACCGCATCCAATTCGCAGGACATTTTAAAATACATTCATATGAATGCATCTGGTTCACATATGTGCGTTGCATTTGCACTGCGCATTGCACAAAAAACGCGTGCGTTTTCTGGGCATTGCGGTGCGAATTACAAGCCCATTATCTTCTATGGGAACGCATCTGATTCGCAGATGCATTACTTTCTGAACATGGATTTTCTCCTTCTCCTCACTACACCCCCCCCCCCCCTTTCCCTGCTCACTGATCCGCAGCTACAATGCAGAGGAATCTCTGAACAACTGATTTTTATCTTCCCAGTGAAACCTGAGCTTCAATTCGCATAATTGCGACACTAATCATATTGTAATTGAATGTTATTAAAAATGACCTTTCCTTTTCAATCTGTAACCACTGTAATTTTCTGGGAATGCATTGCAATATGGCTACATGGTAGATAAATGGATTCAGTCAGCGCAAAAAAAGAAAAAACTCCTAACATAAGCAGCTAAACACTTAAGGTCAATATATAATAATCCTTGCACAGACTTTAAAAATACAAAACAGTGCTGCGCTGAAAAATAAAAAAAACATAATGCTAAAGATATATGGGAATAAAGTCCGACAGCCTTAAAATATATAGACAGTTGGCTGCAATATGGCTACATGGAGTTGTTCTGTACACAGTGTGTGTACTGACTACTCCCCAGAAACATCATTTCCTACTTGTGTGATTGGCTCATCAATTTTTCCCGAAATCTGCACTAAGATACAAGTCAGATTTCAGGCGTCCCCTGCAACAAAAATGTCATTTTTGGAGAAATACTTTCAATAGGAGCACATCTACAGGGATGCAGGTCCAGCAGATTTCCTCATTAGTACCCTGCAGCTGCACAGCTGACAGTTAATTATGAAACCACTCCCATTAGACCCACTCAGTGCAGAGGCACAGACAAACACACATGGGTTACTTCAGAATAACAAAAGGTAGGAATCTGCAACAAAGGTTGTTATAATCCTTGCAATGTACATAGATCACCCAGAGGGAAATGTTTTTTTCTCATCAAAAGTAGAGTTACGCTTTAAAGTAATTGTAAAGGCTGAAAGTTTTTTTTCCTTAATGCTTTCTATGCATGAAAGTAAATAACCCTCTGGGTGCAGCTGTTCCCGTAGAACCCCCTAATATTTACATGGGCCCCATTTCAATCCAGCGATATGCATGAGAGCAGCGGCTCTCTCCTCATTGGCTCACACAGCAGTGGGAGCCATTGGTTCCTGCTACTGTCAATCACAGTCAGTGAGACAATGAGGAGAGAGTGGAGGGCAGTGCCAAGCCACACTCTTTGTGTGAATGGACACACAGACCGTGGGAGCGAGCCTGCTCAAGTGCCTCTATAGCAAAAGGGTTGCTACTGGGGACACTCAGCAGAGGGGAGGAGCCAGGACTGCCAGCTGGGGGCCCAAAAAGAAAAGGATCGAAGCTGCTCTGTGCAAAAACCATTGCACAGATCTGGTAAGTATAACATGTTAGCTATTTTTGTTTTTAAATTCTTTCCTTTAAAATCACTTTATAAATGAGGTAAAGCTTCACTTTGTAAAGAATACTCAATCACATGCAAGGAAAAAAAAAAAAAAACTGTATTTTTGCCTACACGTGGTTGAATGAATGTTAGCAGAGCTTCCCTACATTTACTAAGCTGGGGAGCAACTGTACTTCCAAAGTACACAGTCTATTTGCCTTTAGTAAATCAACTTTAAAGTGTACAATAATCAATATTCAATATGAGATAACAAAAACACATTAAAATTAAGTGGCATGAAGGTCTTTAGCAAAGTGGATGTTGGTGCATATAGATTGCAGTAAATAAGAACATGCCGTTAAGCTTCAAGACATGGAATAAGGAGAAAGCCAGATATCCCATTTTGAAATGAAAACATGGTATAGAATTATAAGCAGTATGGAAGATTTTTTCCAATAACCATCAGAGAGTCCATCCTAGCAAGGACTTGGGAAAATGAGACAGATTGGGAGTGCCAAAATAAAGGCTATCGTCCATTGTACAGCCATAAATGGTGTGTGGAACAAATTTTAATCCTGGAAAATAGTAGGCACATGGAACTTGTTAAATCCTCAGTTGACCAATCATTTGTGATGCCAGAGAAGTGAATATTGCAATAAGGGATGAAGTTCCCTGCAGTTCCAAAATATGTTTATAGGAGCTTACAGTTGGACAGCCTTGAAAACAAGAGTCTGCAACTTCAGAGAAATTTGTGTGAAATCTTTGAGAGGTTAAATATCACCTAGTATATAAGATATTAGCATATCAAATATAATATTACAGTGGAACCTCGGACTGTGAGTAACGTGGTTAACGAGCGTTTCGCAATAAGAGCACTGTATTTTTAAAAATCGTAACTTGGTTTGCGAGTGTTGTCTTGCAAAACAAGCACTATTCAGGCCAAAGCGTGTGCAGTACCGCGTTTGGCCTGAGTTTGTTGGGAGCGTCAGAACCGCGATCAGCGCCATTTGGAAATGCACGGAAAGGCCCGAGGACAGCTCGGCTGACCTCCGCAAACCTCGGGAACGGAGTCTTTCTGAGGTTTGCCAAGGTCAGCCGAGGTGTCCTCGGGCCTTTCCTGCCGTTTCCGTGGCTCTCCGGCGCCCCCCACCTCTGGCCGCAAGCAGTATTACATGCCATTGAAGTCAATGGTGAAATAATTATTTTAGTTTCCATTGACTTCAGTGGGGAAACTCGCTTTGATATGCGAGTACTTTGGATTACGAGCATTCTCCTGGAATGGATTATGCTCGTAACCCGAGGTTCCACTGTATTATAATTAATATCTACAACCAGGCAGTTGCAGCACACCTCTATTTTTTAATTTCATATAGCTATCACTTTCACTATACTGAATAAAAAACAGGAGTTTGCTGCAATAGCCTGTACATACGTAAACAAGTGCAGTACAACTAAATACTAATGAAAATACTAATGAAAATAATCAAAAACAATCAATAAACTTATATCTTCACAATACCACAAATCTTCAAATTATAATGTCTGTACTATATAGCCATATATCATCTTACAGTATAGTGTCCGTGTATTAGGTTCCCACATATGCGATGCGGGAACCAGAGCGATTACACCCATGCGATCCGATTCTAGCGCGGGATACAAAAAGTCCATGCACTTTTTTTTCTGCAAATCCAGTGCAAGTTCAGCTATACAACTGTATACAACTATATGGCTGAACTCGCACTGCACAGACATCGCATGTGATCGGCACCTGAGGTGCGGGTGCGAATCACATGCGATGTCTGAAATCGCACAAGTATGTACCTGGGCTCAATGCCCATATGCCACACTATGTGCTAATTTCTTCTGCCTGCTGATTCATGCATATTTATCACAGAATTCAATTGTATTCCACTGAAAGTTAATTTCATTCATATCCATGTGTATATCCTACATCCACCACCAGTGTTGATGCTTAACTTGTGAAGACATAAGTTTGATTGTTTTTGTTTTTTACTTTAACCCCTTTCCGACCAGCCGTCGCAGTTGTACTGCTGCAGGTTGGCTCCCCTGGGCGAACCGATGTTTCCGTAAGTCGGTTCGCCTCTTGACCACCAGGGGGCCGGAGCCATTGCGCGTGCCCTGCAGTTGCGATGACTGCCGGGCACCCGCGATCACTCCACACAGAAACAGAATGGAGGTCTGTCAATGTAAATAGACAGATCTCCGTGCTGTCAGCGGTGAGGAGAGCGATCTGTTCTTCATACTAAGTATGAAGAACAGATCGCTCTCCTCACCCAGTCAGTCCCCTCCCCCTCACACTTAGAATCACTCCCTAGGGAACACAGTTAACCCCTTGATCGCCCCCTAGTGTTTACCCTTTCCCTGCATTTTTATAGCACTGATCACTTCATAAAAGCCAATGGTCCCAAAAATGTGTCAAAAGTGTCCGATGTGTCCGCCATAATGTCACAGTCCCGATAAAAAAACCACCGCCATTACTAGAAAAAAAAAAAATAATAATAAAAATGCCATAAATCTTTCCCCTATTTTGTAGACACTATAACTTTTGCGCAAACCAATCAATATACGCTTATTGCAATTTTTATTACCAAAAATATGTAGAAGAATACATATCAGCCTAAACTGAGGAAAACATTTTTTTTAAAAATAAATGGGGATATTTGTTATAGCAAAAAGTACAAAATATTGTGTTTTTTTCAAAACTGTCTCTCTTTTTTTGTTTCTAGCGCAAAAAATTAAAACCCGCAGAGATGATCAGATACCACTAAAAGAAAGCTCTATTTGTGGGAGAAAAAGACGTCAATTTTATTTGGGTACAACTTTGCAAGACTGTTGTCAGTTAAATTGTCAGTTGAAGCGACATAGTGCCGTATCCCAAAAAATGGCCTGGTCATAGAGCAACCAATCTTCCGGGGCTGAAGTTTTAATATTTATTTGTGCTGCACTTTTTAGGTATGTGCATTTCAGTGGATGTGGGAACACATGACAGTGATTTAGCAACAACATTAATAGTTGAATCATGTTATTTGCACATGTATTTGTGGCGCGGGCTGTCATTTTTTTTTTATGTAATTGCCTGGTTTTGAATTCCTATATATTTGAGGGGAAATATGGGTTATCTTTTTCTTACATGGACACGCTAAAAACCTATTAGGTGTAAGTGCTGCTTAACTACTTCAGCCCCGGAAGATTTTACCCACCTCCTGACCAGAGCACTTTTTACAATTTGGCACTTCATCGCTCAGTCGCAGTCGTTCGATGCTGTACCCATACGAAATTTGTGTCCTTTTTTTACCACAAATACAGCTTTCTTTTGGTGGTATTTGATCACCGCTGTGGTTTTTATTTTTTGCGCTATAAACAAAAAAGAGCGCCAATTTTGAAAAGAAAAACAATATTTTTTTACTTTTTTGCTATAATAAATATCCCCAAAATGTAAAAAAAAAAAAAAAAAAAAACAAATTTCTTTATCGGTTTAGGCCAATATATATTCTTCTACATATTTTTGGTACAAAAAAATCACAATAAGGGTATATTGATTGGTTTGCGCAAAAGTTATAGCGTCTGCCAACTATGGGAAAGATTTATGGCATTTTTATGGCATTTTTTTTTTTACTAGTAATGGTGGTGATCTGTGATTTTTAGCGGTACTGCGACATTGCGATGGACAGATTGAAGACTTTTGACACTTTTTTGGGACCATTAGCATTTATACAGAGATCAGTGCTAAAAAAATACACTGATTACTGTGTAGATGTCACTGGCAGGGAAGGGGTTAACACTGAGGGCGATGAGGAGGTTAATTGTGTGTTCCTTCACTGTGTTCTAACTGTATTGGAATAGGATTGACTAGGATGGGAGATATATCATTTTTCCTACTTAGTAGGAACAAACAATATGGCTCCTCTCCTCTGACAGCACAGGAATTGTGTGCTGGCGCTCATGCATGCGACCACACATGGCCAGCGGTGATTGTGCCCGCCGGCCATGCACATTGGGTGCGTGCATGCGCCCCCTGGTGGCCGAAAAAGGGTAGGACGTACCCTACGGGATTTCGCCCAGGAGAGTCATTGTGCCGCAGTATATCTGCGTGACATGGTTGGGAACCGGTTAAATATATATATATAGAGCATAGTGCCCGGGGCGACGGCACCTGTAACGAAACGCGTAGGGAGGAGTGACATGCTGACATCATTGCGGAAAGTTTGGGCTGATTTTGCTGTATGCCAGCTGGTGAGGATTTTAATACTCTATACTTATTTCATTGATGTAAGTGCACCCTTAAATTTGAATTCCAGTCAAGAATGAAAATCTCCCACAGATTGCTACGCTTTATGACATTCACATCTGTATTATCCACGTTTTAGTTTCCTAAATGGTTGATTAAAAACAACTATCTAATCAATTGTCTGTCCTGGCTATTTCAGCCAACCAACTCTGCTCTCCCCCACTCAGTCCTCCCTCCCATTTCCTTTTCTTGTGATGTATGCATGTCACATGCTCTGGTGCAGCTGTCAGTCTGAGATCTCCCAACCAGCCAGCTCCACTCTACCCCACTCAGTCCCGCCTCTCATCTCCCCCTCCTCTCACATCTCTTCTCCTGAATGAAGAGGCTAGAGGATTAATGTACACACCCACCAGCTGCTCTGTGTTTGCAAGTGACTTGGGACTGCAGTGGCGTGATGGGGAGAAACAAAGCTTAAAAAAGGTATAAAAACAGCAATATTTAGTTTTTGGGACATATCGGGAAGGTTAATAATTGGTTAGGGTTGTGTTGGCCCATTCAAGGCATGTAGGCTTTACAGCCACTCTAATCTTTTAATAAAGTCTACTTAAGGGTTTTTTTTACACTATGTGGAGCTTTCTCTTTTATTTCTGTGATGACTCTATGGAGATGATGTTGAGTTGAGCATTACAGCCTTAAACTCCAGTCCTTGAAAGAACACCCCTGGAAAAAATACCCTGGCCGAGTTGTTTGGCCATAGGCTCTGCTGATCCTCAAAAAAACTCAAGATGTATCACATATCATGGTGAGAAAGACACTTGAGCAGGAAAGAGGGAGAGCCACTACCTTCACCCGGGAACACACTGTCTCTTACCTTCCTCTGTGGACCCTTATAAGAGATCAGATCAGCCAGGTAGGATACGTTGCAACGTTGCAACACCAGTGTACATTCCAAGGAAACATAAAAGAACAGGCCTTATGGTGCAGTAATCTTGTGCCTGTGATCTGAATTGTCTAGAGGTGGGCTGATAAATTCCGTATTCTGTACGGTGAAGGAGAATTTATTAGTGCTGCATAGAAGCAGGGCTTTTTTTCAGCAGGAACTAGGGGGAACTCAGTTCCACCACCTCTGGCTCAGGTCTTCTGCTCCCTGCTCACCACTATCCCTTGGTAACACTGAAGTCTAGCTTCTGCATTTACAAGTGATAGCTTATCTCCCAGTAGCTCTCACAGGTCTGATCTCCTGCGCAGATCTCAGTGCCGGACAGGGACAAGGAGATACAGAACAGGATAGTCTCCATATTTTCCCTGGTCACCAGTTGTTGATGCTCCTACTGCATGATCTCCCTTACAAGTGACTGTAGTATAGTATGCTGGGAGGTACTACAGCCAGATAGGTGCTTCAGCTTAATATTGCAACAAAGGTAAGACATATGACAGATGGTGGAGCTTTTAAGGAGGGGGGAAGATGAGAGCAGTGGAGGGAGGGGTTGTATGCAAAGGGAAGAGCTACTATTTGATGCCATTTGGAAGGTATGTGAGTGCGGTGGGCATGGTTGAGTTCCTGCACCTTTTCTCTGAGAAAAAAGCCCTGCATAGAAGTCTTCCTAGAGAGACGGAGGTTCACTATCTTTGAACACTTATGAAGAGGATTATACCTTTGCACCTCAACTTTGCACAAATTTTTCTTCTTTCTAATCAGATTCTATTTTGTTTAGCTATCCCTTAATAGGGGAAATTTGTATGGAGACTCTTAAAGTGGTTGTTAACCCACTTATATCAATTTACATAATTCCACTGGTTCCCTAATGACAGCTGCTGCTGTCTCTGTGTTTTATTTTTAAAAAAATGCTTCCTTTACCTGATTACAGAGTGGCTCCTTGCAATCACATCACCGGCTGGCTGTCTCCTCTGCCCGGCTAACAGATGCAACGGGCGGGGCCGAGATTCCCCCACTGACATCAGCCGGGATGCAAGGAGGAGGGGAAAGAGAGAGAGACAGCCGATCACGTGTATTTGCGAGAAGCCACTCGGAAACCTGGTAAAGGATGCATATTTTTAATGAAATACAGAGACAGGAGCAGCTGGTATTAGGGAACCAGTGGAATTTTATCAATTTTAAAGTTATGAGAGCATGAGGAGCGGAGGAGGCAGGCACTGACACAGGGGCAGACAGGCAGGGAGGGGAGGGGGAGGAGGACACAGGAGCAGAGAGGAGAGAGTGGATGACAGAGGCACATAAAGGGGAGGGCAGAAACTGGAAGGATCAGCCAGATATTTCAGGTCTTACAGGGGGCCCCAAGCACTGTGCTGTATAAAATGCTTTAAAACTGAAATGTACATACCTAAAAAGTGCAGCGCAACTAAATATTAAAACTTCAGCCCCAGAAGATTTGGCTGCTCAATGACCAGGCCATTTTTGCAATTCGGCACTGCGTCGATTTAACTGACAATTGCGTGGTCATGCGACACTGTACCCAAACAAAATTGACGTCCTCTTTTTCCCACAAATAGAGCTTTCTTTTGGTGGTGTTTGATCATCTCTGCGTTTTTCATTTTTTGCGCTATAAACAAAAAAAGAGACAATTTTAAAAAAAAACACAGTATTTTGTACTTTTTGCTATAATAAATATCTTCTTTAAAAAAAGATAATTTTTTTCCTCAGTTTAGGCCGATATGTATTCTTCTACGTATTTTTGGTAATAAAAATCGCAATAAGCATATATTGATTGGTTTGCGCAAAAGTTATTGTGTCTACAAAATAGGGGATAGATTTATGACATTTTTCTTCTTCTTCTTTTTTTACTAGTAATGGCAGCGATCTGCGATTTTTATCGGGACTGCGACATTATGGCAGACACATCGGACACTTTTGACACATTTTTGAAACCATTGACAATTATACAGCGATCAGTGCTATAAAAAAACACTGATTACTGTGTAAATGTCACTGGCAGGGAAAGGGTTAACACTAGGGGCGATTAAGGGGTTAACTGTGTTCCCTGACTGTGTGTTCTAACTGTGGAGGGAGGGGACTGACTATAGGGGATGACAGATCGTGGTTCCCAGCTCGTAGGAACTCACGATCTGCCTCCTCTCCTCACAGAACAGGGATTTGTGTGTTTACACACACACGTCCTTGTTCTGCCTCTCGTGCCTGCAATCGTGCGCGACCGCCGGCCACGCCGGAATCAGCACCGATGCAATGCAGTGGGCTCATGCATGCGTCTGTCCCGCTTAAGGGTGCCGACGTACAGCTAGAACGGTTCGCGGGATCGTGCTGACCTGCTGCAGTATAATGGCAGAGGCTGGTCAGCAAGTGGTTAAAGGAGCAGAATCCATTTATTTGATTTTTTTGGGGTTAACAAAGACTTTAATTTTTCTAATTTTTTGAACATCACTGTATTTTAGTGTGGCTTTTTTATATTTTATATATAGAGCAGTTCTTTACATTTTTGTGGTCATCTTACTGTTATTTTGTGAAAAGCCTTATGTAATGCAGGCTCCTGCAACACATAACACAGAAAGCAGTTAGTCAGCAGAGGGAAACCCTATTTTCTATCTGATAAGATCCAATATATGTTTTCGGCTAGAGGGAGACAGTCATGATGTAAGCAGATAGTGCTAGGCTTTCTTATTTAAAACCATAATATAGTTATAAATAAAATGTTATATAAATGTTTATTTATAAAATAGTTTTTATACAAATAATGAAAACATAAAAACATATTTTTTGTTTAACCACTTGCACTAGGCACTTAAACCCCCCTCCTATCCAGACCAATTTTCAGCTTTCAGTGCTCTTACACTTTGAATGACAATTACTCAGTCATGCAACACTGTACCCAAATGATTTTTTTGCCCTTTTTTTCATACAAATAGAGCTTTATTTTGGTGGTATTTGATCACCTCTGGGTTTTTTATTTTTTTGCGCTATAAATGAAAAAAGACCGAAAATTTTGAAAAAAAACGCATTTTTCCTAATTTCTGTGATAACATTTTGCAAATTCGTAATTTTTCTTCATAAATTTTGGCCACAATTTATACTGCTACATATCTTTAGTAAAAATAACCAAAAATTTGTGGAAAATAATTGGTCTGTGTGAAAGTTTTAGAGTCTACAAGCTATGGTGCAAATCATAAAAAAATGATCACATCTGATGTACTGGTGGCCTATCTCATTTCCTGAGACCCTAACAAGCCAGGAAATACAAATGCCCCTCAAATAACCCCTTTTTGGAAAGTAGACATTTCAATGTATTTTTGTAGTTAGAGGCATGGTGAGTTATTTGAAGTTATATTTTTTTCCCACAATTCTTTGCAAAATTGAGATTTTTTTTTCCCCCACAAAATTGTCATTGTAATAGCTTATTTCTCTCACATGGCATGTGTATACCACAAATGACACCCCAAAATACATTCTGCTACTCCTCCTGAGTATTACTATACCACATGTGTGTGACTTTTTCACTGCCTGGCCACATACAGAGGCCCAACATGCATGGAGCACCATCAGGTGTAAATTACACATCACATTTCTCAACCACCTATTACACTTTTGAAGGCCCTGGAGCACCGGGACAATGGAAACACCCACAAAATGACCCCATTTTGGAAAGCTTACACCCCAATGTATAATCTATGAGGCATAATTAGTCTTTTGAATGGTTTATTTTTTTCCAGAAGTTTTTGGAAAATGTGGAAATAAATGAAAACGCATTTTTTTTTTACACAAAGTTGTCCGTTTATAAGATATTTCCAACACATAGCATTTAGATAGCAAAAATGATACCCCAAAATACATTCTGCTACTCCTCCTGAGTATTACGATACCACATGTGTGGGACTTTTTCACTGCCTGGCCACATACAGAGGCCCAACATGCATGGAGCACCATCAGGTGTTCTAGGAGCATAAATTACACATCACATTTCTCTACCACCAATTACACTTTTGAAGGCCCTGGAGCACCAGGACAATGGAAACACCCACAAAATTACCCCATTTTGGAAAACTAACACGCCAACGTATAATCTTTGAGGCATAATGAGTCTTTTGAACGGTTCATTTTTTTCCAGAAGTTTTTGAAAAATGTGGAAAAAAATGAAAATGCATTTTTTTTACACTAAGTTGTCCGTTTATAAGATATTTCCAACACATAGCATTTGGATAGCAAAAATGACACCCCAAAATACATTCTGCTACTCCTCCTGAGTATGGCGATACCACATGTGTGAGACTTCTATACAGCCTGGCCATATACAGAGATCCAACATGCAAGGAACACCGTCAGGTGTTCCAGGGACACATAGCATGCACATACCAAGAATTACACCCCAAAATACATTATGCTGAGCAAAGCGTAAACAAAAGATTACCTGTGGTTGTGGTAGCGCAGTTGTACACAGGAGGATAGCACTGGTCCAGGCAGCAGGCAGGGACTTGGTCAGCAACGGCGAACACAATTGTCCAGACAGCAGGCAGGGTTACTGTCCATATAAAGTCCAGGGTCAGTGCAGGCAGAGATATTGTCTGCAGTACCAAAAATATTGGTCCTAGTAGTAGGCAGGTCCATGTGGTGTGGTCAGTGCGACAGGCAGAGGCATGACGGCAGTAAGTCCTACAGGCAGAAGTAGGGCCTCGTTCAGGACAGAATGGGGACAGGGGTAGAGGCTTCTCCCACCCAAATCTCTTTGAAGCCTCCGAGTCTCCAGACCCTAATCTAGGATTGCGAAAACAAAAAAAATTGTTTTCTTCATCCAGAAAAACAATTCTGGAGCCCCTCACATATGTGAGACCCCTGTGTTGAATCCCACTAGTCCAGTATCAGGGTACAAGATCAGTCCAAGAGGCAGGCAAATATCATGGTCAAACAGTCCAAGGTCAGTTCCAGATCAGGCAGATGTATGTACAGAATCGTTAGGCAGAAGCATGGTCAAATAACAGTCCAGGGTCAGTTCCAGATCAGGCAGACGTATGTGCAGAATCGTTAGGCAGAAGCGTGGTCAAATAACAAGCCAGGGTCAGTTACAGAGGAGGCAGTGGCATAAGGGGTATGAGGGTAAATCGCAGGAACGGAGGCTTATGTTTACCATACTTCACTAATAATTTAGTGAAGTATGGTAACGACGAAAACATTCACCTACGCAGAGGCCTGGTTCAGAAGGACATTGTGCACGATAAAAAGATGTGTCTCTTCTGAATCCTGCTCTGATACACACCTTACATTTTTTTTGCCGTCATTGGCCTGTTGGTTTGGGAGGGATTTTATCGGGAAAGTGGCGTTCGGAGAGTCGACTTAGAACATCTGATCGGATATTTTCTGGTGGGCCGTTCGGGAATGTAAGGGCAGTGAAAACTTCCTCCTGGTAGCCAAGGAAGCGTTTGGGGTTTTGGGTGGAGTTACGATAAATGACATATGAATTGTAGATGGCCAAATGAAAAAAATAAATTGCGACTTTCTTATACCAATGGTATGTATGTCTTGTAGCAAGGTACGGTTCCAGCATCTGGTCATTCAAGTCGACTCCCCCCATAAATAAATTATAATCATAGATGCATTTAGGTTTCTGTATGGGGCCATTTCTTCTGGGGATTTCCATGAAGGTATCATCATGGATTGAAGACAACATGTACACATCTCTTTTGTCTCTCCACTTCACTGACAAAATCTCGTTGTTTCGTAGACTTGCCGTTTCTCCTTTTCTCAATTTCTTATTGACCAGACTTTGAGGAAAGCCCTTACAGTTCTTTTTTACGGTAGCACATGCAGGCGTCTTCTTCCGATGAAGGTTGTGGAACAGGGGCAGAGATGTGTAGAAGTTGTCTACATACAGGTGGTAGCCTTTCTCCAGTAGGGGGTATGTGAGGTCCCAAACAATTTTCCCGCTTGATCCAAAATAGTCTGAGCAATTAGGGGGTTGCAGCTGGGTGTCCTTCCCTTCGTACACTTTGGCATACAAGTAACCTGTGACTCGGTCACATAATTTGTATACCTTCACCCCATAGCGGGCCCTTTTACTGGGAATATATTGTTTTATTTTAAGCCTGCCACTAAACATAACAAGGGACTCATCCACACATATGTTTTGGTCCGGGGTAAACAGCAGGGGGAATAGTGCAGAAAAATAATTTAAAAGTGGTCGAATTTTGAAAAGTCTGTCATAGTTTGGGTCATTTCGGGGAGGGCACTGGGTATTGTCATTGAAATGAAGAAACCTCAATATCATAAGGTCCCATATTAAATGTGAGCCCTAAAAAAACCTCCAACTCCTCCACCATTAGGTCTCTCCACTCATAGGGACGGGCATAGTAGGACGTTGGATTATTCAAAATGAATTGCTGTGCATAAAGGCTGCACTGGGCCACAATATTTGACAGCATGTCCTCTGTAAAAATTAAATTAAACAAATCTATTGGGGAAAAATTCTCCGTGTTCACCTGGACTCCTGGCTGGGCAGTGAAAGGGGGAATGTTGGCTTCTCCTGAATTAGGAGGAAGCCACAAGGGGTTCTGCAGGGCATAGGGAAGGCTGGCATGGGTCCTTGGCCTTTCTTGCCGAGGCACTGCGGTGCTGGTGGATGGCACTACGGTGCTGGTGGATGGCACTGCGGTGCTGGTGGATGGGACTGCCGTGCTGGTGGATGGGACTGCCGTGCTGGTGGATGGCACTGCGGTACTGGTAGATGCCACTGCCTCCCCACCAGAACGCCTTCGTTTGGCGGGCCAAATATCTTCCTCCTCTGAGTCACTCAGTGTTCCACTACTGAGGACGAGCTCATAATTTATGTCCGACTCAGAATCGGAGTCGGAAAGGAAATCCGAAAAAGAAAGCTCCCTGTTGCTCTCATCGGCTTGGGACAGTATTTGGTATGCCTCCTCGGCGGAAAAGATTCTTTTGGACATGGTTGCTAAGCCTGCACTGATGGGCACTGATGAGGCGGCACTGAGGTGGCACAGAGGGGCACTGATGAGGTGGAACAGATGTGCACTGATGAGGTGGAACAGATGTGCACTGATGAGGTGGAACAGATGTGCAGATGTGCACTGATGAGGTGGCACTGGTGGGCACTGATGAGGCAGCACAGGTGGGCACTGATGAGGCGGCACAGGTGGGCACTGATAAGGTGGAACAGGTGGGCACTGATGAGGTGGAATAGATGTGCACTGAGATGGCACAGATGTTCACTGATGAGGTAGCACAGATGTGCACTGATGAGGTGGCACAGCTGGGCACTGATGGGACGGCACAGATTGGGTGGCACAGATGGATCGGCACAGATGGGGCGGCACAGATGGAGCAGCACAGATGGGCACTGATGAGGTGACACAGATGGGCACTGATGAGGCGGCACAGATGTGCACTGATTGCACAGATGTGCACTGAGGCAGCACAGATGGGCACTTATTGGCACAGGTGGGCACTGATGAGGTGGCACAGGTGGGCACTGATGAGGTGGCACAGGTGGGCACTGATTGTGCAGATGTGCAGCTGGACACTGATCACCGCTGGGCAGACAGGTGGGCACCGATTGGCACAGGTGGGCACAGATTGGCACAGGTGGGCACCGATTGGCACAGGTGGGCACCGATTGGCACTGTACTGATGGTGCACTGTACTGATGGGCACTGTATGGATGGGCACTGTACTGATGGGCACTGTAGGCACTGTATAAGTGTTTTTGTAACTCACAGATCGCTGACAGAAGCTCTCTCTCCTCACACACTGTCTCTGTGTGAGGAGAGAGAGTCGGCAATGAGAGATGATCTCAAATGTTTACATTTAAGATCATCGCTCATTGGCCATGGCGATCACGCTGTAAATGGCCGCTGTGATTGGCCATTTACAGTGATCTGTGATTGGCTGTGTCCAAGGGACACGGCCAACACAGAATTTCCCTGTTGCGCGCTTGTGAGCGCGCACGGGGAGCGAGGAAAGGGGAGGCCGTCATATGACGGCCTCCCGGGAATTGACATCCGCGCTGTAGCCGTCATTTGGCTACGGCCGGATGTCAGGTGGTTAAATGACTTCCTACAACAGGAGCTAGAGCACTAGAATCTACAGCAATAATTTCAGTCATGGATAGAGGCACTAACCATTTTTGAGTACTCTTATTTAGCAACTTCAATATATTTGCACACAAGTGTAGATAACATTCCTCTGGAACATGGGAAAAATATAAAAGAAAAACAAAAAGTTGAACAGCCAGATAAAGGTGTACCTACAGTATCAATTTTAATGGAAAGAAACATACACATAAAGCTTAATTTCAATTGAATAAATATTAATTCAAATGAATTAATATATAATAAATATTATTTTTAATGAAACCTTTCTGTTTTTATTACATACCTAATTTTAGACCCAGTGATGTCACCATCACTATGCTTCTCTATGCACTCATCCCTGATGTAAGCTGTGGGCCGGCTCTTGGAAGGATTAAAATGCCAATCATGGGAGAGTGGGCATCTGGAGGAGTGGGAATTCCTAGGCAGGCTGCATTTGTATGCAGATTGCCCTAAGTACCACCATTGTGTGATGCTGAATCTCCAAGAATGAAAAAAAGTGAAACCCAGTGACCAAAAGTGATGAGCCAGGTACAGTAAAGCTGAAGGGCTTTATATGGTTTGAAAGGCTCACATTGAGCTGCAAAATCAGATTAAGCATCAGAGGGACCTGTACAACCATACAAGACTGAAGGTAGGGCTGAAGTTCAAGTCCTTGTACAGGTTCTTCCTGTTTCTGATAGAGACTACAAGTTGCAATTTCAACAGACATTGTACAGGCATGGTCCACTGTTGTCACTCTCAGGAAAACTGCCTTGAGAAATGCCATGAAGCCATCAATGGTATGTGCAAGAAAACGCTACAAAGGGATTACAGGAGATCAGCAGCACTGAGATATAACAAAGGATGAGGAGATCTGACAACAAATATTTTATCTAAAAAACATAAAAAACAAGTACAACATAAATGGGTTGATTTACTAAAGGCAAATAGACTGTGCACTTTGCAAAAGCAAATTGGTCCAGTTAAATTTACACACAAGCACAGTTACATGGACCAAAATGAGTCTGAAAAATTACTCACCCCTCTCTCTTCTTAACCTGCGCAATTCAGGCTTAGACAGAATTAATCAGAGAGAGAGAGAGAAAGTCTGAAAGCAAACCAGTTCTTTTGTTCTCTTCCTTCAGAATGTATAATTGTATAATATTCTGTTGAATCCTATATGAATAATTTAATCATAAAAACATATAAACTTAAAAAAAAATAATACATTTAAAATAACAATTACAAAAAACAATATTGTTTTCTCCAATATAAAATACAACTAAAATGTCTTCCTTTTTTATATAAGTGAAAACATATATTTTTTTAAAAAACAGGTTTCCTACAACAAAGTTACTCTTTATAGAGCTAAGATACATTAGGGTTTTTGCATATTTTGTTTGCAGAAGCCTGCTTTATGTGTTGATAGGATTCAGAAAACAAGTGAATAACAATGCTTCACAGAACAGAAGAACATTCATGACTCACTGACCACGATGTATCTCCTGTACCAAGAAACCCTCCACTAGATTAATTTTCTTAAATCATAGGCAAGCAAAAAGATAGGAACTCAATGGCCATGTACCAAAAATGCATGACATCATTTCTAATAGATTTTTAGATCATATTGTTGGAAAGTAATTAATTAAAAAGCAATATGGTTTATTTTCAGTGGGGATGTATAATGTAGTGTCTGATGTGACCTTCACATTTTTGCATGCCTGAATCTAAGCAAATATTGCTTAGACTAGGGGTATTGAAATAAATTCACGGAGGTGCTATTCATAAAATTTACTTCTAGCCGAGGTCCAAATGAATTGCCTGTTTGTGCGATGACTCAGATGATTCACATCACAGGCCCCTCCTCTGAAATCACAATCTAATATTTACATCAGTTTCCTCAGTCCCTCTTTACATCACAGTTTTTTTTCCCTTGACAGTGGTGCCCTCTGCTCCCTGTCACAACCCCCCCCCCACAGGAGCACAGTAGTGTCCCTTGCCTCCCTTCACACTGATCCCCCCCAGTAGTGTCCTCTGCCCCCATCTTCACATCCCCCCACAGCAATGTCCTCTGCCCCTATTTTACCCCCTCAGCTCTGCCCCCCATTCACATTGCAGCCCCCTTAAGAGCTATCCCATTCACATTGCAGCCCCCCTCAGCTCTGCCCCCATACACATTGCAGCCCCCCTAAGCTCTGCCCCCATTCACATTGTAGCCCCCCTATTCTCTGCCCTCCATTCACATTGTAGCCCCCCTCAGCTCTGCTCCCCCATTCATATTTCAGCCCCCCTCAGCTCTTCCCATTTACATCGCAGCCCCCCTCAGCTCTGCTCCCCCTATTTACATTGCAGCCCCCCCAGCTCTGTTCCCCATCACATTTCAGTCCCCTCAGCTCTGCCCCTCCCATTCACATTGCAGCCCCCCTAAGCTCTGCTCCCCAATTCACATTTCAGCCCCCCTCAGCTCTGCCGTTCCCATTCACATTTCAGCCCCCCTCAGCTCTGCCAATTCACATTGCAGCCCCCCTCAGCTCTGCTCCCCCCATTCACATTGCAGCCCCCCTCAGCTCTGCTCCCCCCATTCACATTGCAGCCCCCCCTCAGCTCTGCTCCCCCATACTTGTTATTTGCTTTTCCTTCTTGGTCCCAGTACCCTTTTTTATTCAGGAATAGTAATATATTTTTATGTATTCTTAGGTAGCCTTAGGTAGGGGTGAGGTTCAGATCATGTTAGTTCCCTCTTGGTCCCAGTACCCTTGTTTATCCAAGTATAGTAATATCATCTTAGTTAGTCATAAGCAGAGGTGAGATTTGGATCATGTTAGTTCCTTCTTGGCCCCAGTTCCCTTGTTTATCCAAGTATAGTAATATCATATTACTTATTCTTAGGTAGAGGTGAGGCTTGGATCATGTTAGTTTGACATTTTTGTCCAAAATCACCATTTTTTATACTGTAAACCATAATGCACTGCATGGCTCTTGAACCAAGAGCCAAACCAACCTTCTCAATATATAAGGGGGGCATACAGCAGCCCATAGCAGAACAGAGCAACACACAGTGTATTTGAAGCTACTGTAGAGAGACGGCAACCTGTATTTGCAGAGATTAGGGTTAGATTGCATACTATGCTTTACTCCTGCAAATGCAGTGCTGGGTCCACCTTTCCCCCATGTCTTTACAGTACTTTCTTTATACCAAAATTCCTTAGTAGGATTACTATCTATGTCATCAAAAAGTTTGATTTCTAACTCTTTGGGCAACCAACTCTTCACTGCCTTCTTTTTCACTTGTTGGCTGTTGCTGACTTATTTTTGACCATCTGTTTTTGGAGCACCTAAACTACTTCATATTATATCACTCACATTCACTACATCCACCTATCACCATAGTAAAAGTAAAAGATTAGGCATAAGTAAAGATAGAGTAAAAGTTAGACATACTCCAATTTGGCATATTAGAGAGTTGGTTTTATTTATGTTCGAGTTCTGAAATTTCAAACAGGACCCTGGCAAATCAAACCCAGGTAGGTTCACTCCTCATTAGTTTTAGGCTTACCCAATAATGTTGTATTCATCTTGGCAGGAGAGGTGTAAACGTAAGGTGAAAATAGATGGTCAGGAATCCACTGTTTGGTCTATGGCCATGAGAAAAACGAGTCTTCTTTTTTTTTTTCTGTGTTACCTATTTTAAATGTATGCTTGTTATTTTTTTATTTTTTTTACACCTTATTGGCTTAAACTTTTAAAAAAAATAAAAAAATGAATCTCCAATCTTTAAACGTCATTGCCCAGTTAGTAATTATACAACCAATATGCAACAGGAACTTCAGCATGTCAACTACATAATTAATACTTACTTCCAATACAAATAGTTATACGAAGATAAAAAATACATATAATCCATGTGTTTGTCATTTCTACACCAGAGGCTCATAAATAATAACATTCATAAAATATAATAAGTTAACAGGCATTAGCAAATTAGTGCTATGCCATCTGTGAAGATTACAGGGGGTAAAAACATCAAGATTCTATTTTCAGGATAAAATCTGTTATACTTCTTAGAAAAGCACTAGAGCCACAAAAAGAGAACTTTGTAATTCTCAGAGTTCAGGAGAAAAATAATCAGCAGGCATATTGGCTTTCAACGTACAGTAACTTCTTACATTTGTTATCAAGATGTGTGCCACTGTCATCTTTCCTCCGCAGGGATAGTTAAGTTTTGAAAGAATACTAAGGTGGGTCTGGTCATGCATTTTATTAGTGTGGATTGAGGTGGGTTCATTGAAGCATAATATTTGTCTTTCATTCATAAACCACAGACTTAAACCAGAAATTTCACCCATAAAGATTGAAGCCATGCCGTCATAGATATTACTTAAAAGAGTTTATAGCAATATTTTTTCTTTGTTGTATTATGCAATATGCAGTAATGATTTCAAGATAAAAATCTATGAATATTACTTTTTGGTGAACTAAATTGTAAGTTGTGCTTTCTTGTGTGACTAGAATGATTGTTATTTTCTTACTTCTAGGACCAATTTTTTTACGGTAGATTTCTTTTTCCTTTCTGGAACAATTCCTAGTCTTGTGCTCATAAGTCTGCTGTCAGGGCTCAATATTTTACCAAATGTAGCATGTAGTGGAGGTGGAATCATGTGAAATTACACTCACCTTGCTGCCATTACATCCCCACACTAGCAGCACCTTGGTAACAGGGGATCTTGAGCCTTCCCTAAGTGGGAGCCTTACAACTTCTGTCTTGATGTTCTTAAGTCTCTGTGCCACCTAGAAGGGTCTTGTAGTTAAGAAGGACTTTCCCTTAGAACATTCTTTGCACCCAGGATAGATCACACATGCTTTAAAGAAAGTACTTGAACACTTGAAAGTAGTTTTCAAATCTTTATTTCAACTTGGTAGGACAGCTGGAGGGGGAATACGAAAAACTCACATGGGGCCCTACAGTACCTTTGCTAGCAGTCACTGGGGCCTCTGCATTAGTAAGTGTCACATGGAATTTATTCTGGTGCACATCAATCACAAGACAAGAGGTTCAAGTGTAACCTAATTCCAGTAATCAGTAGGAAATATTTTCTTAGGCTCTCATGGCCTGTTTTCTCAAACAGAGTGGCAGTGATCCCAGGCTTGGCTTGGCTGCAGCCCTGGGGTCCCACAGCCTCAATAGCTATTAATGGCATGCAAGAATACAGAATTTTGCCTGTGGGACTTTAGATGAAGCGTGACACTGTGACACAACCAGTAAAAACAAAGTACATTTTTTTGCTGCATGTAATACCAATAGGTCATCTGAAAAATGGTAATATGTTGCCAAACAAATTGGCCCAACTATACATGTACAATCTATAGTAATATACAACATTTCAGTGACCCAACGCTTCGTGAGTATGTTCTCACTTCTTCAGGGATTGATGCATATACATGTTTAAAGGGTAAAATAATTGAAAAATGTATAACATGGATATTATAAAGTATGTTATATGCATCAACCCCTGAAGAAGTGAGAACATACTCACAAAACGTGTTGGGTCTCTCAAGATGCTATGTTACATTTACTATGGATTTACTGTGAAATGTTGCAAATTACTATGGATTGTACATGTATAGTTTGGCAACATGTTACCCTTTTTTAGATGACTTATTGGTATTACATGCAATACATTTCTACTTTGTTTTTACTGGTTGTGTCATGCTTTATCTAAAGTCCCACAGACAAAATTCTGTATTTTTGTATGCATAACAGGAATGGAGGCGCTTCACAGGGTACATTCAGCCTTATTTTGTTTTTTAGCAATTATTGGCAACCACCCACTCTCCAGCAGGAGAAGGGCAGAATAACCTTCTCTCCCTAAAAGGGACGGCTGGCTACAGACCCTTCCACAATGATGCATCCCTGTTTTGTGAAACCTAAACCCACTCAACTGATGACAAGCTCCAGGGATTGACCTGCTGACAAAACAGACAAGACTCTTTGTATCCAGTTCCACCCCTAGCATACAACTCTGAAGTCCTCAACCTAGTGAATGGCAGGTGATGTCATACACGTTTACCCTGGGTGCAATGCTTTTCAAGAAAAAAAAAATGAAAGTATAGCAAAATATAATAAGGTTGTCAGGGAACTCATCCCACGTAAAAATTCCCTGTTGTTTCCATGTTCACTTTGCAAAGTAGACTTATGCTTACTTGAACCTTCCTATCATGCACAAGAACAGTTGAAAAAAGAAAAAAAAGAAATCTTATATGAATACTGAACCTGATTAATACTGTTTTTTTTAATCTGCTCTTAGTTCAGCTATAATTCTGGGTAAGTGAGAAAAATCATAAAATGCTATGCATAGCTTCATCAACTTTCCAGCATCTTCGAAATGATGAGGTAAAGTGCTAATTTTTATTTAATAAGAGAATATTGTGTGTCAAGTAAATTAAATAAATAAAACATTTTAAAAGAGATCAGAACATTTGGAAAGCTCCAAAAGTATTGATCTATCTACTGTATGTCCCCCAATTCTTTGGCTATACAATACTCAAGCCGATCTTAATATTTATAGAATATTTAACCACTTCAGCCCCTTCAGATCTGGCTGCTCAATGACCAGCCATTTTTTGCGATACGGCACTGCGTCGCTTTAACTGACAATTGCACAGTCATGCGACGCTGTTACCCAAAATAAATTGACATCCTTTTTTTCCCCACAAATAAAGCTTTCTTTTGGTGGTATTTGATCACCTCTGCGGTTTTTATTTTTTGCACTATAAACAAAAGAAGAGCGACAATTTTGAAAAAAAACACAATATCTTTTACTTTTTGCTATAATAAATATCCCACTTTTTTTCGGAAAAACAATTTTATTCCTCAGTTTAGGCCGATATGTATTCTTCTTCATATTTTTGGTATAAAATATCGCAATAATCGTATATTGATTAGTTTGCGCAAAAGTTATAGCGTCTACAAAATAGGGGATAGATTTATGGCATTTTTATTATTATTATTTTTTTTACTAGTAATGGCGGCAAGCTGCGATTTTTATCGGGACTGCGATATTGCAGTGGACAATTTGAACACTTCTGACACATTTTTGGGACCATTGACAATTATACAGTGATCAGTGCTATAAAAATGCACTGATTACTGTATAAATGTCACTGGCAGGGAAGGGGTTAACACTAGGGGGGCGATCAAGGGATTACCTGTGTTCCCTAGGTGTGTTCTAACTGTAGGGGGGTTGGACTGACTAGGGGAAGAGAGAGATTGGTGTTCATACTTAGTATAAACACACGATCTGTTTCCTCTCCCCTGAGAAAACCAGGATCTGTGTGTTTACAGATCTCGCTCTGTGATGAGCGATCACAGGTGCCCGGCGGTTATCGCGCCCCCCCCCGCGCACTCGCATCAGCTCCAGGCACACGCTGCCAGCGCGCGTGCCCCTAGTGGCCAAAAGGTGAAGCGAATTAAGGTAACGTCGATTTGCCCAGCTGAGCCAACCTGCGGCAGTAAAACTGCAGCGGCTGGTCCGGAAGTGGTTAAACTGTTAAAATTATAAAATCATGTGGTGATGATTAACACTGTAGGGATAAATAAAAGCTGCTGATCCTAAAATCAGGCAAAACATGTAATTAAATGATTTACTAAGGGAATTGAGAATCTCCACTCCATAAATTGTAGCTGTGTTCCCTTTGAATAACCAATCATGTGCAGATGAAAAAAAAACTATTTGTTCTGTAAATGATTGGGCAATTGAAGTGAATCCTCACTCATTTTATAGAATGAAGATTGTCAACTCCTTTAATTAATGAAGTTCCCTGTTTGGACATATTAGGGCTGACTTAGGGTCATGTTTATAAAGCATTTAAAGTGGAGTTCCACCCAAAAACGGAACTTACGCTTTGAGGGAGGTGACCCCCTGACATGCCACATTTGGCATGTCATTTTTTTTTGGGGGGGGGAACCAGTACCCTCTTTTTAGAGGGTTCCATCTCCCACTTCCTCCTGGCGCACTGCGACACCGGAAGATCATCTCTACCCCCTCCCTCTCCGGCAATCATCGGAGACATGTCACAGGTCCCAGATTATTGCCCGGCCAGTCACGGCGCGTGGCGCAACGCGGCTCGCGCATGCGCAGTGGGTGCCCGGCTGTGAAGCCACAGCCAGGCGCCCACAGTTACAATGCCGGTGCCGCAAAGAGGAGGGGAAGATAAGCGGACCCTGGGACAGGTAAGTGTCCGATTATTAAAAGTCATCAGCTGCAGTATTTTTTTTTAAGCAGAACTCCGCCTTAATGTAACATTCACCAGTCACTTGCTGCTTTATAAATAAAGTTTATAAATATAGAGTTTTAAAGTGTTTATAATATATGTTCACTTATCAAGAAAAATAAAAGCAAGGCTGTGTTTACTTCAATCTTCCAGTCATGTGCAAGCAAATACAATGTTTTATTTTCCTTGCATGTGATTGTTTAATTAAAGTGAGCATAACTTCATCTTATTAATCAAGTTAAAGGATAACTCCACTTTTGTGAAAAAACAAAACAAGAAAAAAAAAGCAAAACAAACAAAAAAAATTTAATATATAGCATATACAATTGTTGCACAAGCAATATTGCAGTTTAATGTTATTCAAAATTACCTTGCCTTTTCAATCTGCAGCAATGTAATTTTCTGTAAAATGCAATGCAATGTGGCAGCCTGCAGGCCTTCTGTACACAGTCATTGAACATTCCTAGAAATGTCATTGGCTCACTGATGTCTCCACTAAGAAACAAGTACAGTTTTGGGCATCCACTGCCATAGGAATTATATTTTTGGTGGGATACTCCTTAAGGGTTCTTTTACATTAGCAATTGCAGGGAGGTAAAAGCACATGATTGAATCATGTTTTTCCCCCTGTCATGTTCGTCAGGCACTACCACTAGCCAAACTCATCCCATTCAAGTGGATGGGGCCATGCTACAACTGTTCTGCAACTGCACACAATGCAGATGCGCTTGAGGCGCAGTAGCTTGCCATATTGCTTTATCACAGCCTGTCAAATGCTTGAGCGTGGATCACGCACGAGGAGTGAATAATACTCAATAAAAGTGGAGCTAATCTTTACGCAAACATTCACGTTGCAAAATAGATATTCATTTCTGAACCATGGTACACATTTCATTTCCTTTTTAAGTCTGTAGAAACTTTATCAACAATCTTCATAACTATAGTTTTCAAAACTGTTCAAAACTCTATAATATGCATCAAATTCCCTTTTATATATTTTATATATGTTGTGGAATTTGATTGCACGGAATAGATAAAATATAAATTCATGACCATATTTCATATTGTGGGTAGTTAATTGAATTATTTTGAAAAAAGAACACTCACACAAAATTAGAGCTGACAGCCTGGTTAAAGAACTAATTGATTTAGAAGAAGACTGACAATTAATTACAAAATGTATAAAGGCGAATGGTATTTTCGCAAATTTTAAATATTCCTTCATATTTTTCTTTAATATTCTATTCTATTTGCATATGACTAAAACATTAATAGATACACTTTTAAAATAATCCTGCTGCAAAATGTTTCCATGAAATAAAACGTCAATTTAAGCATACAAGAAACATAAATTTTTTTTATATATATATATTTTTTTCTTTGTTGCCTTCCTATCCATTTTAAAAGTTCTTGCTTTTAATTTTTTTTAAACATGTTTTGCTCAAAGTTATGTTGGGGCCCTTTATAGTGGCTATGACCAAACATGTTTTTTTAAAAGTACAATAATATAGATGCTGTCTTGGCTACAAAGATCATGTGTGTTTTCATTCATGTAAGTAGCAGTTACTAATCTCATGAAAGATGCTCTTGAAAGGTTCTAAAGGTTTCAAACATCCCCCTATACCAGTGTTCTAGAGAGGAAGGGGGTGGGGACTGAAGCACTTCTCACAGGCTGATGCAGGTGCTGAATTGCTACTTACAAGTGTTTAAGGACCCATTTACATCTGTGCATTGTGAGAACACATGTTACAAGCACCACATTATGCATATGCCGCATACAGACGATCGGAATTTCCGACAACAAATGTTCAATGTGAGCTTGTTGTCGGAAATTCCGACCTTGTGTAGACTCCATCGGACATTTGTTGTTGGAATTTCGGACAACAAAAATTTGAGACCTGGTTCTCAGATTTTCCGACAACAAAATCCGTTGTTGGAAATTCCGATCGTGTGTACACAATTCCGACGCACAAAGTTCCACGCATGCTCGGAATCAAGCAGAAGAGCCGCACTGGCTACTTCATTCTTCTCGGCTCGTCGTACGTGTTGTACGTCACCGCGTTCTTGACGTTCGGAATTTCCAACAACATTTGTGCGACCGTGTGTATGCAAGACAAGTTTCAGCCAACATCCACCGGAAATAAATCCACGGTTTTGTTGTCGGAAAATCCTATCGTGTGTACATAGCATAAGGCAACACACATACATTTCAACATGCTGAAAACCAAAGAGGTGCATTGGCAGTTCATTTAATTCAACGGACTTTAATGCATATTGAAGTGCTCATGCAAGATAATATGTGTTTCCACATGTGAGCTACTGCTCAAATAAAAATGGGACCCTAAATGAGTAATGATCATCTCCCCCTGCTTGAAAGAGGTATGTTAATCTTGTGCCCAGTGCTGTAATTATAATTCAAACTTCCTTCCTGCCTGTAGAGAGGGTGGTAAATAAGACTATATCCCATATTCCTCCTCTAGGAAACCATTTCTGATTGAATCAAGTTTTATTTTTTATCAGTAAAAGGCTTGACTAACATACAGTACTTTTCAGTAAATCAAGACATACAGTATCTCACAAAAGTGAGTACACCCATCACATTTTTGTAAATATTTTATTATATCTTTTCATGTGACAATACTGAAGAAATGCCACTTTGCTACAATGTAAAGTAGGGAGTGTACAGCTTGTATAACAGTGTAAATTTGCTGTCCCCTCAAAATAACTCAACACACACAGCCATTAAAGTCTAAACTGCTGGCAAAAAAAGAGAGTACATCCCTAAGTGAAAATGTCCAAATTCGGCCCAATTAGCCCTTTTCCCTCCCCAGTGTCATGTGACTCGTTAGTGTTACAAGGTCTCAGGTGTGAATGGGGAGCAGGTGTGTTAAATTTGGTGTTATCGCTCTCACTCTCTCATACTGGTCACTGAAAGTTCAACATGGCTCCTCATGGCAAAGAACTCTCAATGCATACTAGCACATTATGACATTACCTGGCAGGAGGATTTTTTTAGGAAAGTTTACTACAGCTTTAAAAAGAGCAGGGACTCCCCATGATGTCAGTGGTTTCTAGGGGCACCTTCCTTAGGAAACAGTGACAGCTGGTAGCTGTCATATACAGAAGTTTCTATATATGATGCATGGCTCCTGATGAACAGGACCCGAACGAGCTAAAGTTTCCGTGTTTGTCCAAATGCCCAAACAGCCAAAGTTCATTCCAAACCAAAGTGTGGACCAAACCTTCAGCTCATTACTTTACAAGAGAGACTCCCCATTAGGGAAATTATAGTTCCCATGGGTAACATTTTTTTGCCATGGAAGAAAAGGAAAGAAAAGTAGGTCCACATTTGTAAGTAGTTGAAGCAAGCAGTGCCGGTATATTACAACATGTGTTGCAGTGCATTGACGGCTCTTTCAAAATGAAGGAGCTGCCTTAATGCAATCCATTTTAACATCCGTAATAATGTGTGTTAACATGTTCTTTGGGGAACTACAATGGTCTGAATCCTGCCGTAGTGCCCATTCACACCACAAAAAAGTGCACTGCAGCGCATGCATTTTAGTGTGTTGAAGGATGTTAATCAATGAACATATTTGCCAGCACACCACACAAAATGCAATCTGCTGTGGGAAAGAAGTCCCCAACCCTTTCCAAAAATGCACCGGTTGAAAAACGTGTACCATAGGAAACCATGTTAAATGGACTGTAGTGTGCACAAAAAAAATGCATAGGAGTGAACGTAGGGTTAATCCTTCCTCACTCATTCTAAAACTGAAAAAAAAAGTTTTGGCTGGACATACATTTTAAGTAGGGTGATACATTTGGGGGGGGGGGGGGGGATTTGCCAGGGTAAAGACGCCAGGACAACATTGAAAGTTGTTGTTGGATAGTGTCCCTATCTCTGTTTAGGCAAGATTTTATGAATTTGGCACAGTGGACCTCTTATACCACTTTCAGTCCACCTTTAGTGTCTTTTGTCTTTTTACACAGTATATCTATAGTCTGCTTAGTATTCACCTGAGGAGTTACCCTTCTGTGTTGGGCACAGTATATACAGTAGGTGTGTGCTCTCAATAAAAAGAAATAGCATATCCTAGACAAACACCATTTGCTGAACCACTCCACATAAAGTGCCACCAATCCAAAAACAATAAATAGCAAGGCTTATCTGCCTTGCCTTTAAAATTGTGTCACACTCTGCACCTTGTGCAATCAGAGAACGTTTTGCATGCAGTCAGAAAATGCAAAGCAAGTGCTGAGCAGCTGACCAAGAAGGACCAATATAACTATGTGTAATCCTTCTTTAAACATCTTGTTTGAAGTTCTGAGCAGGCACCACTTTAAAGCCAACCTCCAGAATAGGTGGATACTGTTTAAATACCAGAGGCATGTGTATCCATACTCGAATAATTGTGTATTTTGTGTATCTCTTCTAGATTGCTGCAGTGATCCAGCATGAAGCTTCCTACAATAAAGACCAGTTAGGCTGGGTTCACACTGGTATGATGTTAGACATCGCATGTGATTTGTACCACATTGCTGTGCGATCACCAAGTGTCATCCAAAGCTTTTATTAAAGAATCATCACTTCACAAAGGACCAAGTGCAATGTTTCGGAGCCACACTGGACTCCTTCATTAGGTATGTGATGAAGTTACATGTTATCACATGCCTGATGAAGGAGTCCTGCACGGCTATAAAACATTTTAAATCATTCTTTGATAAAAGCTTTGGACGACACTTGATGCTCCGTGGTATGCTGGCAAATATGTGCATTGATCTATGATGTCTCCAGTCTCCAGTTGGTGGTTGCTGCAGCACCCGCTACTTTTGAGCCCATTTCAGGAACGTGTGCGATGGGAATATTGACAATATCTTGAAGCATGTTCAAAATGAACAGGCTGCAAAACACCTCATAGCACAAAAAGGTACCATTTGCATTTGTTAATTGCAGTGCAATGGATTTTGTATATTGTAATGGTGCATTGGGGTGTGATTCATGAATGGAATTACAATGCAGCAATGCAGGTAATGGGTCTTTAAAATATAACTTCTGCTTGCTGCCTCCTTGATCAAAATGCACCAGGGTGCTAATTTTGTGCTGGTGTGCTGATTTCTAACTCCGCATCAGCTGATAAAGTAAACTCATACCATGGATGAAAAACTTGGTACCAAGGATAAATAGCAAAGACAGCTGCTTATAATAAACAAAATAAAATAAATATTAAAAGTAGGCGTTATTTATCACATTTATTGCAGTGGTGAAACTGCAGCTACAAAACACTTTGAATTCAGGACAAAGTGTTTATTTGGGATGGTCAATGCCTCTTAGTGTATGTGTGAGTTCAATGTAAACGATCACCATGACATAAAGCAGGATTATCCAGTGGAAAATGTGTAAACAGATGTGGATTCCTTAATATATATATATATATATATAAACATGAACTTATTTATGAGAGATTATATATAACATCCCCATGACAGGATCATAGATACAGAGGGTTTGATTTCATAAAGGAGTAGGAGTAGAAGTAGAATGTTGGTAAACCAACTTTTAATTCAACTACCCAATCATGTGTAAGGGAAATGAAAAAGTAAAAAAAGAAAAAACACAATTTTTAATAGCACATAATTGGGTAGTTGTAGTAAACACAGTTTGCTAAGGGAACAGCTTATATTTCTATAGTAAATCAACCCCAATCTGCCATAATACTGATGAGTAATCAGTTGTGCATTACACCCTGATTTTTTTTTTTCATTGAACTTTGTTTAATATGTGTAGCGGTACCCCGTAGGGGCTGCTGGATATTGTGGTCCTACCTGTCACCTCTGCCCAGCCCGACATTCACCTTAGAGACAGTGAACAGTCCGTATGTTTGTTTTGTATTTTATTGAGGGGTTTTGAACTTGGATAGGGTAAGGGAAATTATGGGATGCCCAGAATCAATAGAAAAATGTACTGGAAGATCAGCAGGAACCTCTATTTACTCTTCTAGAGTTCCAGCCACCTCCAGCACAACTCTTATTTGCAGACTTTCTCTCTCTATTCTGTACAATACTTGGTTCCTGGTACAGCTAGCACATGGTAGGCCTAACTCTGACTCTGTCAGGCTTTAGCAACTGCCATTTGCAGGCAGGGACCATGGGCCTCTTTGATATAGCAAAAAAATAGAAAAGTCTTTAGTGCTAGCTTACGGTGAACTACTGCTCCCAGTCAGTCCTCTTCAGGCCCTGCCAAACCTCCTGGCTGCAGCTCCCCAACTACACTGCCCATGACACCACAGTCTCTCTTGCTAGCTCTACATCCATCCCAGACTGAACACTCCCAGTCTTTCCATGGCGTACCTCACCAGCTCTCCCAACTGTGCCTGTCACTAACCAGCCCTCCTGGCTGCACTCCAGTGGATCCCTCCTGGAGACTTGCCTGGCAACACTAGCTCCTGCTGTTTTTCTTGGTCCTTTTCTGTGCCTCCTGTCCAGATCCTCCTTTGTTTATCAGAAAAGCTCCGACTTGCACCCAAACCCGCCAGGCCCAAGGTCACCCCCCCCATACTGGGGAGTGCCTCAAAGGCCCCGACAACCTAGTGCTCCATCTCCAGCTTCTTCCACCCGACAATTCCCCCCTAGCTGGGCTGACCCTGGGTATATCAAGGAGGCCTGCCCTCTGCCAATCCCCTGCCAATCCCAGTTGGCCTCCCTGACACACCCCAGACAGCTCAACCTGTCTTATCCTCCTCTCTTCTAGAATCAGCTAGAAGTCAGAGGGAGGTAACTGAAAGATTATGCTATCTGTGAGTCACCAGCCTACTCTGAGCCACTTCCAACCTACACAGATCAAAACAAACAGGCCTAGCTTCCAGCTAAAAAAAATCTCACCTCTAGCACCTACCTAGGTAGAGGGTGCTACATATGTAATTGGAGCAATGGTTATTTTTATTTTCTTTTAGCAACTCTCATTGCTATACAGAAAAATAAAAGTACATTCTTACATACACAGAATCTGTGGAGACAATGAAAGACAAGTTACATAAGTATGCAAATTATAATTGGAGATGAGAAAAGCAATCCATTCGAACTAAAGATCAAGCGGATAGGGGCAGATCCATGATGGTAGAATGTTTTTTCTAGATTGTGTTCCATTGTGATTTGTGCCACTTTGCAGTTCTTCCCATCATTCCTAGCATACTCCTTGACCCAAAAATAAGCTCCCACACCATCTGTAGCAGCTAATCAGTGTGAGGGAAGTCAATAGGCCCTCCCCCATATATAGACATCAGAGGCAGAAATAGCTGTAATTTTATCAGTATAGAGGTTTAGAGTTGCCACCTCATCCCTTTAAACCCGAACACATATGAATTACACAGGTTCTGAGGCTAATTAAATGCAGGTAAGGCACCAAGTGAGTTTAATTACCACCTTAATTAGCCTCCGAACCTGTGTAATTCATATGTGTTCGGGTTTAAAGGGATGAGGTGGCAACCCTATAGAGGTTAGATATTGTAATAATGGCAAGGCCTTTTTTTCTCAGTGAATAGGTACAGGAACTCTCCTTCCGAGCCACCATTTGTCTCCACCCACTACCCAACTCAAAGCATCGCCCCTTTTAGAGAATACAAAAACCAAGTATCATTTTGTGGTGCTATGTAATTTGTATAGAATTTGTTAATGATAACAAGAAAGGCAGTAAAATAGATCCCCTGTAGCTAGCAACAATGAACACCCCCAGCAACAATAGACTCCCAATAGCCAGCAACAATAGACTTTTTATTTTTATCATGTGCAATTGCAATGCGAAGTTAGAAAGCAACTCATATTTTGAAGCAAACCTTTGATAAGTAGGTAGCTTTCAAAAGAAACCTGGCTTGCCGTCTAAAAATGTTTTTTTAATTTAGGTCCCCATTACTTGAAGACAATGGGGTCGATTTACTAAAACTGGAGAGTGAAAAATCTGGTGCAGCTTTGCATTAAAACCAATCAGCTTCCAGTTTTTTTTTTTTTTTTTGTCAAAAGCTTAATCAAACAAGCTGTAGTTAGAAGCTGATTGGCTACCATGTACAGCCGCAAAAGATTTTCCACTCTCCAGTTTTTGTATATAAACCCCAATGCCTTTGTGCTGCACACAAAGGCATTATCAATGCAATGTCTTAGCAAACATAGTCCATTAATTTAACCCTCTAAGGAGGAGATTTACTAAAACTAGTGCACACAAAATCTGGCGCAGCTGTGCATAGTAACCAATCAGATTCTAAATTCAGCTTGTTTAATTGACAATTGACAATAAAACCTAGAAGCTAAGTAGTTACTATGCACAGCTGCACCAGTTTAATTAAACCTTAGTGTGAACACTGAGTACACTGGTAGGCTTATGTTGGCCATACACTATATGAAAAATCGTCTGAAATTCGCTCATTTGGCTAGTTTAGTTATTCGGCCAGTTAATGGGCACAAAATCGAAAATCGCTGGGACGTTTTTGAGCTGAAAAAACGAAGGACAAGTTTGGAAGTTTTCTGCCAAACGAACGATAAATTGAAAGTTTAATGTGCTTCCCGTCCGAACTGTTTGCACTAGGTATATGTAAAAAATAACAAACAAAAAATTGATTAATTTATGTCCACTGAACGATTTATCGGTCATTGCATGATGACACTATCGTTTGCTCTCACGCCTGAATGTTTGTTTTTTGAAAATGGGTTTGGCTGATTTTTCGTATAGTGTATGGCCAGCATTAGGGAGGCCATATATTATGCAATTTTCTTTCCTTCAACCAGGGTCTGAAGAGAAGAAAATTGCTCAATTCCCCCATCAACACAGTGTTGATGGGAGAATCCCTCCCACTGCACTACTGCAAGAGGTTTCCCCGCCATCAAAATACAATGTCCACTGGTGCTGGCTATAGCCAGCACCAGTGATCATATAAAAGATCCAAAAAAGCAATGGGCTGGTTGTACGGAAGTTGATGGACAGATCAACTTCTGTACAACCACCCTGCCCACACATGAATCAAAATTCGGGCGGTTTCTGCTAATCCCCCCCAAAGTTTGATCCATATCTAGCCATCTATATCTAGTCACTTATCCTTTTCAGATTTCAGTGAATAGGATTAGCTTAATTACAGACACTTTCATACTTTATAAATGTACAATACAGGTACTTTAACTCCAATGAATTTTACCAAAAGGCAAAATTCTGACAAAAAAATTGGGCAATTTTCCAAAAAATGTCTGCAGATTGAATTCTGCGAATTTCACTGCATAATCAGCATCAGTCAGAAGAGTGGTAGACTGCCTGTCTTCCAAGCTGTGTCCATTCAGTGATCTTAGACTTATCTTTATGTTTAAATAAATAAAATTCATACGAGCAGAGAGAATTAGCTACAAAAAAAAGGTCAATATGAAATGTTGGCTCACATCAGTGAATGGATGAATGCAGATCCATCAATTGCAGTTTCTTTACTCATCTGCTAAAACAGAAGAGTGAGAAAAAGCCTGGCTGATAAGTCCCCCATCAAGCACAGCTAATAAATTGAATGCAAGCTACGTATGTTTCATTTTGTGCTAAGGAGAAACAGCAAAGCCAGCTGCTTATACTAATCAGGATGAAATCAACATTGACAGTAAGGTCTCTTTCACACTGACAGACAGTTCGGGTTCACCTGTCAGTTTTTCAGGCGGACTCAATTGCCACCAGTATGAAAGGGGTCTAAGACCTATCCAGTAGGAAAAAATGGAATGCCTAATTTGCGGAAGAGCTTGGCTGTTCAAAAATATCTAAATTATTTTATCAGGAGAAGCGTATTGGCCACTTGAGTCTCCAGCCTTTGTCTCCCTAAGGGCCCTTTCACATGGACGTGTCCGTGTACGGGCCCCGCTTTGCTCAGCAGGGGATCGCTCCGTCGATCCCCGCTGAGCAGGCAGATGACAGGTCTGTCTCTGCACACTGCACACATGGACCTGTCAGAGCGCCGCTCTCCTCTATGTGGGATCAGATAAAGACGGACCGTAGAGTCCGTTTTCATTCAATCCGCTAGACGGATGGAAAAGTAGGGTTTCCATCTGTCATACTTTAGCGGATCGGAGCGGGTCGGATGTCAGCGGACATGTCACCGCTGACATTCGTCGCTCCATAGACCTGTATGGAGCATCCGTTCAGGTCCGCCTAAAAAACTGACAGACGGACCTAAACGGTCCGCCCGTGGGAAAGGGGCCCTTATCACCTTGGGTCCTTGAGCATTTTTTTGGCAATGTCTCAGTTTTGCACATTAATGTTTCTAATCTTTCTTAAGGCTGGCCATACATGTTCAATGCTCTTGTACAATTTTCCTTTAGATTTACCTTAAACTATGCCATGTAAGGCCTGCCTAATTGGATACAGTTGGAAGTTGTTTGGTTTTGACCTCAAATTATATTGTTTTAGTAAATTTAAAGGAAAATTGTACAAGAAAACTAAACATGTATGGTCAGCCTAAGGTATTATATATTGTTTTTTTCAGGACAGGTAAGCCATTCATTTGGTAGTAAATTTGGATACATGTATTTTTATTTCAATGGTTTATTTTGGAATAAATAGTAAAGAAAATACAAATTTTTACTTTGTGCACCCCATATATTTACCACAAAATGTAAATAACAATTAATCTGTTGATTAAAACATTTGACCTTTATGTAACATAGTGGAATGTAAGGCTCAAATTAAATGTATGCATTTTACTTTAGGAGAGATTTATTCCCCTTTCAATGCCACATTGTGACACAAATATTAACCAAAATTGTTGGGCTATCATTAAAATAAAATTCAGGTTAACAAGGGCCCCTAATAGCATAACAGTTATATATCTATATATATCTATAGATATATATATTTCTATATATAGATATATATAGTCCAGTGGTTGCCACTGCACACACATCAGAGATAAAAAAATCGGCCCGGGCGCACAGCAAAGACTACAGTACAAACAACCCAAAAGAGATTAGCACTCATGGGTCTTGAGAGGTGAACGCACAGTGAAGATTTAATTTTGACATATCGATGAGGCACAGATTGAGTAAGATGAGCGTGTGCCTCGTCAAAATAAAATCTTCACTGTTCATTCACCTCTCAAGACCCGTGAGTGCCGCTCAGTCTTTTGGAATATATATATGTACAGCTGTATTATTATTATTATTATTATTATTATTTCAAGAAACTTATATAGCACCGTCAATTTACGCAGCGCTTTACATATATATTATACATTCACGTCAGTCCCTACCCTCAAGGAGCTTACAATCTAAAGTCCCTAACTCACATTCATGTATAGTAGGGCCAATTTAGACAGGATCCATTTAACCCACCAGCATGTCATTGGAGTGTGGGAGGAAAGTGGAGTACCCGGAGGAAACCCACGCAGGCACAGGGAGAACATGCAAAATCCAGGCAGGTAGTGTCATGGTTGGGATTCAAACCAGTGAACCTTTTTCCTGCTAGGCAAACGTGCTATCCACTACACCACTGTGCCACCCTGTATATATATATTTATTTTTTTTGCACAGCTTTTTTCTACAGTGCTGGGTCCTCCTCTGTGCGCCAGAATGATGGTCTCCTGCACATGCGCAGGAGTGACGTTTTCTCGCACCAGACAACAAAGACGGATGAAGAATGCCACACAGAAGACAATGCCAGAAGACCTTGCACTGGCAAGGGATCATTGGAAAGGTATTAACCCCTTAGTTCTGCTATAAATGCCTGCATGCTAAGTTATGTGTAATTATAACACTGACAGGTATGCGTAATCTCTTACTGAGATCTCAGTACTCCCCCTAACAATGACTGACTTGTCTCCGCAAGGATGAATCCATATTTGCTCAGGTATCATTCAGGGTTAGCTACTACTTCCTAGATGGTGGCTCAGAGATGTCATGATCATCATAGGGGGAGGAAACCAAGGAAATTCTTCCTCATGCCTGCATCAAGACTAATCAACTCAGCCTAGGCAAAATCACTTAACTGGAGCTAAAAGATTGCTTTTAAGATATTGTTACTGTATATTGTGCCAAGTCAGGAATGCATTCATGAAAACATGTAAAATACTGGAAGGCCCACCTAAAAAAATATGAAAATCTCCTTGTGAGGAAGCTCATGGTGCCATAATTAATCCATGCTTGTATATACAGTAGTTATTGAGCACATACCTATGAGCTTTTCTCTAGTGGAAAACCAAAACCAGATCTTAGAACATCTTCACCCCAGATACATTTTTGCAGTCCTGCTGGGATTGTAAAACATTAAATGTGTAATAATCCCTGTTGCCTTTAGGTTTGATTGAATCTTAAGCTCCATGTGCTCCACACTTGTGTTTGTATTAAATGCACGACTGCATTTGAACTTTTTTTCTGTCATCTGAAAACTCTCAGTTCTCCACAATAGACACTGGGTATGCTTTAAAGAAGAATATTACTACTAATTTGAAATGTATTGTTCCCTGACTGGAGCTTTGACCATAATTATTATTTGTTTTGAGCTATGCTTCTGGTTTTTGTGATGCTTACTTAAGTTACCATTTATCTCCAGAAATAAAGACTCCAGTTAAATTGGCCAATAAAAGCTGTAGTGTGCGCCAAACCCAGGATCTGTTTGATATACAACTTTTATTCTTTGCCTACAAAAAAAAAAAAAAAAAAAAAGGATGGTGGAACATATGCCTTTTCCAATCATTTAACCCCAGAGTACCATCGTCAAGCATTCTGTCAGATGAAGGTAATTAAAACATTATGGCCTACACTTTAATAATTGTTGTACATTCACATTTGGGATTCTAAAGCATTGTTTGTTTACAAAGAACAAATCCTGTTTGTAAAGCCATTGAATGTTTAACCCCTTTTCATACAGCTCTGGTTTCCCTTTAACAGAGTCTTTGCGCCCATGAGACGAGGAGGACTGCCCATTAATGAGACCACAGTGCTTGGCTGTCACAGTGGTCACACGATTGGCAGATGGGCAGTCACTACTAGATACTGGGAGCTGTCTATGGGAGCACACAGTGAGTGTGCTCTGAGCACAGAAACCTCAGCTGCCCATGGGAACATATGTGCAGCATGTGGGCATTAAAGCCCACCCTTTTTGCCATTGCTTGTATGTGTTATGTGGTGGCAAAAGTTTAAAATGACCCTGGAGCTACACTAAACTATCCCAGGTCAGGGCTAGCTCTAAAATAAGACTATATATACCCCCCGCCCTTCCGTCAACTGTATTGTTGAAAGCCACTTGTCCCCTTGACGTACTCTCAGAAACCCACACTTCTGGGAGTGATGATCTCTGTGATGCCTCACAGCTCTCGATTGTTTTCCATGTCACTGCATGACATGGAAAACAGCAGGAGGAACCAGTGAGAGCTGCAGGGGACCATATAGATCGACACTCACAGAAGTTTTGGTTTCCTACTGTGTGTGTGGTGTTCAGTGGTGACAGGAAAGGAAAGTATCAATGCTATATAATCACTTAGAACCACAATTATTTAGGAGCTAATTAATTTAAAAAACACAGGAGGTACCGCTCCAGGCTCCTTCACCATAGATCTCATCCAGGGTCTCTCTCTAAACGTGCTTGCTGAGGAAAAACGCCCTGGCTCTGTACACTAAATTGGGTAAGAGGAATTCCTCTTACTAAATCATTTAGTATCACAAATCGTGGTAGTGTTTTTTTAAACTGTGAACTGAGGGCCTCATCTAGCTCCACGACACCTACTGTTTTAGGCCTCAGTGACCAGTAATCAGTACAATATAAGGAACTAGAGAAAAAAAACATTTAGAACAGACACTCAGTAAAGCGGAAGTAAACTCATCCATAAAACAGTTTAATTTCCGGCATGTGCCGGAAATGTAACACTCCCACTGGTTGTGTGCTCAACCAAACTGTCAAACCATCCAATGGCTGGTGTCTAAACTGATCACATGTGCAGCATCATGGCAGTTGTAGCTTAACCACTTCCCGCCCGCCCTATAGCGGATTGACGTCCGGGAAGTGGTTCTGTTATCCTGACTGGACGTCATATGACGTCCAGCAGGATAACATGCCGCAGCGCGCCCCCGGGGGCGCGCATCGCGGCGATCGGTGGAGCGGTGTGTCAGTCTGACACACCGCTACACTGATCTTGGTAAAAAGCCTCCGCCGGAGGCTCTTTACCACGTGATCAGCCGTGTCCAATCACGGCTGATCACGCTGTCAATAGGAAGAGCCGTTGATCGGCTCTTCCTCACTCGCGTCTGACAGACGCGATTAGAGGAGAGCCGATCGGCGGCTTTCCTGGCAGGGGGGGTCTGCGCTGATTGTTTATCAGTGCAGCCCCCCCTCAGATCACCACACTGGACCACCAGGGATCGCCACTAGGACCACCAGGGAAGGGGCAACATGTGGATGGCCAGGTATGTACCCCATGGCCATCCACATGTGCCCAGTGTGCCAAATCTGTGCCAATCAGTGCCCACAAATGGGCACTGATTGGCACCATTATGTTGAAGTGATGCCCAGCAATGCCACCCTTAGGGGCCGGGCATCACTGCAAAAAAGCAGTGCCATCAGTGCCACCCATCAGTGTCCATTCATGCCACCTGTCAGTGCCCATCTGTGCCCATTAATCAGTGCCCATCCATGCCCATCTGTGCCAACTATCAGTGCCACCCATAAGTAACCATCAATGCCACCTATGAGTGCCCATCAATGCCACCTATGAGTGCCCATCAGTGCCGCCTATAAGTGCCCATCTGTGCCACCTATGAGTGCCCATCAGTGCCGCATACCAGTGCCACCTATCAGTGCCCATCAGTGCCGCCTATCAGTGCCCATCAGTGCTGCCTATCAGTGCCCATCATCAGTGCCCGTCAGTGCCACCTCATCAGTGCCACCTCATTGGTGCCACCTCATCGGTGCCCATCAGTGCCGCCGTATCAGTGCCCGTCAGTGCCCGTCAGTGCAGCCATATCAGTGCCCGTCATTGAAGAAGAAAACGTACTTATTTACAGAAAAGTTTTAACAGAAACAAAGAAAAACTTGTTTTTTTTTTAAATTTTCGGTCTTTTTTTATTTGTTGCGCAAAAAATAAAAACCGCAGAGGTGATCAAATACCACCAAAAGAAAGCTCTATTTGTGGGAACAAAATGATAAAAAATTTGTTTGGGTACAGTGTAACATGACCGCGCAATTGTCATTCAAATTGCGACAGCGCTGAAAGCTGAAAATTGGTCTGGGCGGGAAGGTGTCTAAGTGCCTGGTATTGAAGTGGTTAAACAGAGGCAAAGATGGCAGCTTCCTTGGCTGAAAACGATAGGGGGGTTTACTTACACTTAAGCCATTACCTGCACTCACAGAACTGCTGTGCTACACAACAGCACCCATACTAACAGAATCCAATCACAAGCAGATGAAAGAAAAAACAATTGCATTGACTTCTGATTGTTTAAGAGATTATTCATTTCCATGTTGTATTTTTTTTAAAGAGTTTTTATTAAGATATAAAGACCGAAAATATTGACAACAGCATTTGTAAGAACATTTTACAGAATATTTTAGGTAAGCAAGGTAACATAATATTCTAGGGGTTGTAGACATACATACCAGAATGGGATAACTAAAGGAGATGTCCATAACACAACCGGGCAATAGTTATCAACAATAAGAGATTACCTGGATGGATCTGTTTATCATAAACTCCTAGGTTTGCAAGAAACAGCAAATGAGAACAACAGGAGGTGGGTGAGGTGGTTGGTGTGAGTAGAGGGGAGGGAGGTAGAAAAGGTGGTGCGAAATCATCCTTGTAGTAGGAATAAAAAGGGGAGGGGGGGCTCCATGAGGGTTTGGTTTTGTTCAGTCTGATGATGAAGAGGGATGGAGCTATTGAGTTGAGAACCTGTGGGGGGAGCTTGTGGTGCCGGTTGTAACCAGAGGGAGCTAAATTCCGCTGGTTGTGGGGTTTTCGTTGGGGGGGACCGTATCCCCCGGAGTTGAAGGTGGAGTTCCAAAATAAGAGAACGTGTATTGGTCGAGGTTGGCTAGTTCTTCTGGAGGAAGTGCTGAGAGCATAAAGGTTTGCCACTTGGTATAGAAGCGAGTGCTGGATGTTTCCTGTTTGAAGTCAGTATTAAGTCGGCCTTTAAATAGTAAGAGAAGGAGCTCTCGTTTGATTTGAGTGATAGTAGGAGGAAGCGATGAAGTCCAGTGTTTCAATATGGTTCTCCGTGCAATTAGAAGACAGATCAACGACCAATCTTTGTGGGAGGGGGGTTTGTTATGGATTCCAGTGGTGTTTGTAATTGTAGTTTGGGACCATGGCAGCAAATTGGGGATCCCAATGACCGAAGATGAGAAGCAGCGGATCCTTAGGTAGCTTTAGTAGGGTTACTTTGAAGATGTAAGATAAGACCTGGTCCCAGAAGGTAGATATAAAGGAACATGTCCAGAAGCGATGGGTCAGGGATGGCCTCAGTTGGTTACAGAAGGGGCATCAGGCCTTGCTCTGTTCTGTTTTGAAATATAGGAAGGGTATGTGGGCTCGATGTGTGATCTTTAGTTGAGTTTCTCTCCATATTTCATTGGGAGTTAATTGTTGTACTTTATTGAGGCCTTGAAGAATTTTTTCCACCAGGTCTGAATCCAGGAAGTCTTTTCCCCAGTTGGCTACTGATGAAGAGGCCAGAGGAGGGGTGGTCTCTCGTAGAAGAGGTTTATAGATGTCGGGGATTTTATAGGAGTTGTCCAGGAGCATTTGGTCTGTGATATTTGGTGTAAATCTCTTCTGGTCATCTTTGCATGTGGCCTTTAAGAATGCGATGCATTGTTTAAAGTGGAAGGCATGGGCTTGGGGAAGTGAGAAGGATTCAGCTATGGTCGAGAAGGGTAGAGGATGCCCTGTTTACTTTTCACATAGGGAGGAGAATTTCGTGAGGCCTTTTTCCTGCCAGACGATGAAAGGTTTGTGTTTCAGACCAGGAGGGAAACTAGGGTTCCCTTGAATTGGTAGGTGGATAGACAGGAAAGGAGGATTTTACTGACTTCTCTCCAGGCAATAGCGGTGTCTCTCAGCAGTAGGTTGTGTTGGTATGGAGGGGGGATTGATTTCCATTTGCAGTGGAGAAGGGCCACTAAAGAATAAGGTTGGGCCATTTCGGTTTCCATGGAGTAATTGGAATAACAGGAAGATTGTGATATCCAGTCCAGGTTAGTTCTCAATAGACATGCCAAGTTATAAGTTCTAACATTTGGGAGGCTAACTCCCCCCTCGCATCTGGGAAGATGTAATTTCTTTAAGGCTAAACGCGGTCTTTTGTTTTGCCATAGGAATTTTGAAAAGGCTGAATTTAGAAGTTTGATATCTTTGTGTTGCAGAGGGTATAGTAATCTCGCAAAACTGACCATTTTTACCAGGTGACATCTTCCCAGGAACTAGAGGGGCCGATCCATCCAATTGACTAGTTCCTGAGATATTTTAGTGATCAGCGGGGGATAGTTGAGGTTGTATAAAGAGGAGGGTAGTTTCCCTATTTTGATTCCTAGATAGGTGATGTGGGACTTGGCTACTAAAAAAATAGTGTGTGAGTGTTGGGCCCAGGGTGGAGTGGAGAGAGTACCTATGGGAAGGATTTCGCTCTTACTATAGTTGATATGGAGGCCTGAGCAGGATCTAAATTTATCAAATATCTTTTTGATAGTGGACATGTCTGAGGAGGGATTAGCTGAGAATATAAGGACATGGTCTACAAAAAGGGAAGTGCATAAGTTGTGTTTACCAACTTTAATGCCATGAAGGGGGGCTGATTGGGCTAAATATCTGGATAGGGGTTCTAGTGCAATATTAAATAGGAGCAGGGATAGTGGGCATCCTTGCCGCGTACCCTTGTGGAGGCAGAAATTATGGGTGAGGAGGGAGATCAAGGTTGTCGAGTGTCACCTCGATTGGAGCATCGTCTCCATGTTGTATTTTAATTATTTCTAGGCTACTCCTCTTAAACTGAATGATCTTGAAGTTTATAAACTTACTTTGTGGAGATTTACTTCCTTGAATTCTGTTTACTGTGCCGGTGAGTAGTCACTGCTGTATCACACGTTTCACAAAGCCTGCCTTCTGAAATACAGAGATACTCAAAGGAGGAGTCAGTACAGGAATTACTGCCCTTAGAACCTGAAAGTAAACAACAGAGTTGCAAAGCATGCAGGGACTTCAGGAAGTTGTGGAAAGAGGTGGCCTGCAGACAAACATCACTTACAACATGAAAGGAGATTGTTTAAATAAGCTTACATTGGATTAGTAAAATTAACTATTCTTAGTATTGTTATTACAATATTCATGTTATACAGTGAAGGTGTATTCTGTGAACATAGATTTCCTTTAAAGGGAATCTGCAGTAAAAGACATTGCTGACCCCTTCTGATAATACCAGCTTCCTAATGGTCCTTGACCTCACTTTCTGAATCACTGAGCCAGAACAAGAAACCACATAGTAAAGTCAGAGCCTCAGATGTCCATGCTTGTTCTGTTTCATTGACTCAGAAAGTATTGCAGCCATTAGACGAACACAACAATCAGGCAACTAGCATTTTCCAAAGGAGAGAAGCAGTCCACATATATTTTTCAGTGCAAGTTTGCTCAGCTCTACTGACAAACAAGCTGCTGAGTAGGCTTTGTTAGGCTGCCAAACAAGCTGCTGACTAGGCCTGTGCTTTGAATCCACGTCAGAGAAAATAATATTGTAGGTCCAGTCTACTTCTGGTTTGTTCGCTTTGTTGCCAATCAAGGCCTGATGAAGAGGGCACTTGGAACCCCAAAACACGTTAGCTATCTTTTGAATTGATGCCCTACATTTAATGGAATAAAGTTGTATCTGGACCTCCTAGCAGTGGTGTGACGCTTCAATTTCAACCCTTTTTACGCTATTTAGTTACTACCCGGGAATTGTTAGTCATGATACTAGATCTTCATCAAGGATAAAGATCTGGTATGTATTTTTAGGGTGGACTACCATGCCTTTTATTTTTTGTTTGGTCCCACATTAACATTTACAATATACAGTACCTAGATCTTGGTTATAGCAATTAAATGTAACAAATTGTGCATTACAATGCGTTGCAGTATACGGCAACCCAGTTGCACTATGGAGGTGCGCTGGGGTACCATTCAAAATGAATGGCACTGCAGTGCACCAATGCATATTACATAATTGCAAAGCAGCTGTATAAACAGGCCCTTAATGTATGTATAATATGGGGGCAAACATCTCATTACTTAACTCATTAAGTGTAGAATAATTATAAACAAAACGCTGTAATGTGAAATGTTGGGCAGACGCTGTAACTAATCTTCCAGCATTGAAGTTTATTTTCAATATGTCATGTTTAAAGCCCCCCTAGACCTGTGTTCCACCTTGTTTACCAGATAAAGCAGACCGTGGAACGCAAAGTCTGCTTATTAGGCAGTCACTTAGATGCATAAAAAATGCTAGGCTGAAGAAAAACAATTGGAAGAAAAAAAGCTTTTGGCTGCTCCCTAAGTGAGGCTGACATGACTGGGCCTTCTCCTAGCCTTGATTACCCTGTTACAGGGTCTAGGGCTCCATTGTTACTTCTTTAGCGAAAATTAAATTGTGATTGTCACTGACGCTACTGGATAGTCTCATTCATCTTTTTTTTTATCCTTGTGAAGGGCCCTTTTAGGAAAAGTCGGACCTAGAAACCCCCACTCATCTTTGTTTTTGTCCTTGTGAAGAGGCCTTTTAGGAAATGTCTGGCCTTGTACTTGCTGGGCAGCGCTTTTTGTCCATTTTAGTTGTTTATTTTATTGTGTAAAAGGTCAGAAGGGTGGGGTTGTGTTGGTTGCTGCCAACAGGAAGAAAACTAAGAGATGGGCTCTATTTCTCTTGGAGTGTACCAATGTGAGTAATGCCTCCTGCACACTGAGTGAAAGGCACAAGTGCACCATCCAGCCCGGCTGTCAGCAGCCTGTAAAACACAGTGAGAAGCTAAAATCTACTGAGGCTTGATGGGGCTGAATGGTGCAGTAGAGTTAACATTTAGATGGTGGTTGACTTATTTGGGTTCTACCACTATGGTCTACTACTCTGTGGAGTCTTGGGGGCCCAAGCTTAATTCATGATCATGTGGTTGGTACTGGGTCATGAGCTCCGCCCCCAGCGACATATTTTATGGAAGGTCAAGAGTTCAGGCACACGGTCTCGGACCGCCCTACAGATTAATTACCGATATCCTGGATCTGAAGCCGTTAAGGCCCAAGCTGTACAAGTATATCCCGTCAGATCCCAAATCCTCTGGGAAGATGCCTCAGCTTTTTTGTATTTGATTTCAGATATGCTTCAACTAAAAATGGCAGTGGCCTGTGTTCCATAATCTCCTGCTTTCAATGTATCGTTTTTTTTAAATCTACCGAGGTACTTGACTGCATTATCTTCAGGTCTAAAATGTCCATTTAAAGTGATTGTAAAGACTTCAGTTTTTTTTAACTTAAAGCATTCTCTATATTAAGGTAAAAAAAAATGGAAGCCTTTACAACCAGTTTTATGGCATTCTCTGCATTAAGGTAAAAAACATTTTATGTGCAGCTCCCCCCAGCCCTCCCTAAATACTTACCTGAGCTTGATCTTGATCCAGCGCTATGCCTGAGAGCAGCAGTGCTGATCTCTCTCTCCCTCCTCACTGGGTTCAGAGAGAGCAGCAGGAGCCATCGGTGAGGGATCAGGGGGTGGGGCCATGGCACACTGTGTGTGTGTCAATAGTCAATAGATGCACACAGCGTGGCTTGGGATCGAGCCTGCATGTGTGCCACCATAGGTGGCATCTTCCTATGGTGGCATACTAAGAAGAGTAGGAACCTAGAGTGCCTGTGGGGAACCCCAGAAGAGGGGGATCGGGCCACTCTGTTTAAAACTATTGCACAGAGCAGGTAAGTATAACATGTTTGTATTTTAATTTTTTTTTAACCACATGACCCTCAGAAGATTTACCCCCCCTTAATGACCAGGCCATTTTTGCTATACTGCACTACGTTACTTTAACTGGCAGTTGCGTGGTCGCAAAAGATTTGTTACTTTCTGTCATAAAATCCAATATCCAATAAAAAAAGAAAAAATCTAATGTCTTCATAAATTTAGGTCAATATGTATTCTTCTACATATTTTTGATAGAAAAATAGAAAATCCCAATAAGTGTATATTGATTGGTTTGTGCAAAAGTTATAGCGTCTACAATTTATGGGATGTTTTTATTTCTTTTTTCATTTATTTTTACTAGTAATTTATTTTTACTAGTAATGGTGGCGATTAGCGACTTATAGCGGGACTGCGATATTGCGGAGGATATTCTGACACTAACTGCCATTTTTGACACTATTTGGGAACCAGCGACACTAATACAGTGATCAGTGCTAAAAATATGCACTGTCACTGTACTAATGACACTGGCTGGGAAGGGGTTAAACATCTAGGGTGATCAAAGGGTTAATTGTGTGCCTAGTCAGTGTTTATGTGTACTGTTTGTTGTGCTTTTACTTGGGGAATTAATCAATTTCATTCCCTGCTTTGCAGGGAACGTAAATGTATTACTTCCCCACTGACAGGACAAAGCTCTGCCTTGTTTACATAGGCAGAGACCTGTCCTGTGTGTGTTCCGGATGATCAATGGGTGACGGTGGTAAACTATTAGCTGGCACCCGTTGATCGACATCTGCTGTACAATATCACAGCAGAGCCGTGTCGCCAGCGCACGTGCACACCCTATCTGGGAGTACCGGGTTATACGGTCGGCAATCGGTTAAAGAACCTTTACAATCACTTTAACACGTATGCAAATAATGAAATAAATGACTCTGGAATTGAAGTGGTCAGTGTCCAATTTCGGGATCTGCCCCCCATCCCCTGTCTCCACAACTGTCCCCCTCCCCTATTCAGGAGGCCCCCAAGTGTTTATTTTATTTTTTTTATTTTGTAATGACTTTTTCAGTGTGTCATGTGACACACGGGGTCCTCTTTGCCTCTTCTCCAGCGCTCTGCACTCTATGATGCCCTGCTCTCACAATTTTACGTGTTGAAGGAATTACTATGGGTGGCAACTTCAGAGAGGAAGTGAGTATTGCAGCCAGAGCTGAGGTAATATGAGCTTGGACCTTAAATGTTCATACTTTGCAAGTCACCAACACCTCTGCCTGTATTAATCCTTACTTATAATATGACACTATGGGTGTGGGGGGGGGGGGGGCGTTATTTACTAAAACTGGAGCAGAATCTGGTGCAGCTGGGCATAGTAACTAATCAGCTTCTAACTTTAGCCTGTTCAAAAAAAGGTCAATTCCACTTTCATGGGAAAAAAAGCAAATAAATAAATAATATAACATATACGACACAAATCATATTGTAATTCAATGTTAATAAAAATACCTTTCCTTTTCAATCTTCAGCTCTGTAATTTTCTGTAAAATGCAATATGGCTACCTGGGGGTGTTCTGTACACAGAATGTGTACAGAACGCTCCCTGAAAACATAATTTCCTGCTTGTGTGATTGGCTCACTGATTTTCCCAGGAGTCTACACCAGTGTTTCTCAACTTCAGTCCTCAAGGCACCCCTACAGGTCATGTTTTCAGGATTTCCCTCAGATTAAACAGCTGTGGTAATTACTAAGGCAGTGAAACAGATCAAATCTGTGCAAAATAATGGTAAGCTTGAAAACATGACCTGTTGGGGCACCTTGAGGACTGGAGTTGAGAAACACTGGTCTACACTAAGATACAGATTTCAGTCAGATTTTTGGTTTCCCCTGCAACAAAAATGTAATTTTTGGTGAGATACTCCCAATAGTAAATCATGTCTAAAGGGATGGCAGACCCTGCAATTTTCCTTATTAGAGCCCTGCAAGTGCAGCAGCTGATTGATAATTACGAAACCACTCCCATTAGATTCACTTTCCACATGGACACAGACAAACACACAGGGATTTCTTCAGAATAACAAAAAGTAGGAATCTGCAACAAAGTTTGGTAAAATCCTTGTAATGTGCATAGCTCACCCAGAGGGGAGTGTTTTTTTCTCAACAAAAGTGGAGTTACTCTTTAACCACTGCAGCCCTGGAAGGATTTACCCCCTTAATGACCAGGCCATTTTTTGCGATACGACACTACGTCGATTTAACTGACAATTGCGTGGTCATGGAACGCTGTACACAAACAAAATTTATGTCCTTTTTCCCCACAAATAGAGCTTTCTTTTGGTGATATTTGATCACCTCTGCAGTTTTTATTTTTTGAGCTATAAACAAAAACAGACCGACAATTTAAAAAAAAAACAAAACGACAATTTAAAAAAAACAATATTTTTTTTTTGCTATAATAAATATCCCAATTTAAAAAAAAAAAGAATTTCTTTATCAGTTTAGGCCAATACGAATTCTTCTACATATTTTTGGTAAAAAATTAAAATCGCTATAAGTGTATATTGATTAGTTTGCGCAAAAGTTATAGCGTCTAGAAAATAGGGGATATATTTATGGCATTTTTATAAATATTTTTTTTTTATTACTACTAATGGCGGTGATTAGCAAATTTTTAGCGGGACTGTGACATTGGCAGAAAGATCGGACACTTTTGACACTTTTTTGGGACCAGTGACATTTATACAGCGATCGGTGCTAAAAATAGCCACTGATTACTAGGGGGTGATCAAGGGGTTAAGTGTTCCCTAGGGAAGTGTTTCTGACTGTGGAGGGAGTGGACTGACAGGGAGTAGAGAGAGATTGCTGTTCCTGATCACTACGATCTCTCGCTACTTCCCTGTCAGAATGGGGATCTGTTTGTTTACATTGACAGATCCCCATTCTGGCTCTCAGTGGAGCGATCATGGGTGGCTGGCAGACATTGTGGCCACTGGCTCCGGCGTGGCGCCGCCTGCTATTGCTCTTAGGCTCCTTTCACACTGAGGCGCTTCTAAACTGCCAGTAAACCACTGAATGCTTTTGAAGAGCTTTTCAGGCGCTTTTGAAGAGCTTTCCATTCATTTCAATGGAAAGGGGCGTTTTTTTACCGTCCTTCCAGAGCACTGCCCCAGTGTGAAAGCATTCATTGATTAAAGCGGCCGACGTACAGCTACTGCGATTTGTGCCGCCGTGCCCACCTGCCGCAGGTTGGTCGGCAAGCAGTTAAACTTTGACAATAAGACCCCTTTCACACTGAGGCGCTTTTCAGGCACTTTCACGCTAAAAAAAAACACCTGAAAAGCTCACAAAAACCTATTTTCATTCAAATCAATGAACGCTTTTTCACTGGAGCAGTGCGCTGGCAGGGTGGTGAAAAAACGCCCCTCTCCATTGAAATGGAAAGCGCTTCAAAAGCGCCTGAAAAGCTCTTCAAAACTGCTAGTTTATAAGCGCCTCAGTGTGAAAGGGGCCTTAAACCTAGAAACTGATTGGTTACTATGCACAGCTGCACCAGATTTACATGACAAATTACCGGTCTCTTTTTCATTGCTAGTCATATTTGGAATGCTTATTGCCACCCTGCACAGTTCTCTGTGAGATATATAAATGGCATAAATCTAGAAATTACATTTATCACTTCAGCATTTTGTAGGTCAGAAGAGTTTTCAGCTTGGTATGCGTGTACTTTCTCACAGTCCATCATTTCTGAAATGCTTTCCCATGTTTCAGCTACTTTCCCACTTAAGTGTGTGTACATTATAAGCCAATTCATTTATAGCAATCAGCAATCGTGTAAGATTCCACTTTAAATTAATGACATGTGTTGCTCAAGCTTTGATGTGAAGCGGTGATTTAAAGTTTATAGCGTTGTGTTATTGCTGGTGTGTGTGTGTGTGTGTGTGTGCCAGAAGACCTGTGTAGCCTGAACATGGGCCTGGTACTATTGGGATTTCAGGCTAGTGAGAATGGGAGGAGGCCTATTCACTGGTGGCTTTCCAGCAAAAATGGATGTAATGGGCCCAGCATGTCTGACAGCTGAAACAGATGATGCGGCATACCACCTATGTAAACAGAAATAAGCACTAGGCCTGATGTAGCACAGAGATATGACCCTGCCCATAGAGCCGCTCAGTCTAGACTCCAGATGTGTTCTCACTATTTCTCGGTCTATTTTGATCCAAATGGTAAATATTTCTACCAGATGACAGTGGACTTAGCTTGAAATATAAAAACCAAGGACATAAAAGGCCATAAAATGACACTGCTGCCACATTCAAGTTGCGGCTTTCGTTCACGGCTGGAGAGACTGTGCAGCTCTGCTGTATGCAAGTTCTTACTTGTATTGAGCTTGTGAGGTCTGACATCAAGGGACATTTTAAAATACACGCAGGCTGAAAAGTGGGAAGATTTTACACTTTGATCAAAATGTGCAATCTTGTTAATTATTTTCCTTGCAAGAAATAATAAGTATGTAACACACAGAAGTTATCAAAGTGCATTTACATCCTAAAGTTTTTTTCTTTGCAGTTAAGGTTTTTATTGTTGTCTGTGTCCCTGTTGGGAGAGTCACCCTCTCTATCCATAGCTCCCAACAGTTCCTGATTTCGAGGGACGGTCCCTCATTTGGAATAAAGTCCCACTTTGTCCCTCATTTTTGGTCTGATTTATATAGTTGTATATAAAACGCACTATTGATCTAAAGTGTTTTAAAGTGCTAAACCTGTCATCCTATTTCTAAATTCCTGCATTTGTAAATTCCAAAAGCCGATATAAAGGAATAGTAGTGGTAAAAAAAAAGCACTTGTGGGTTTAACCAATCATTTTTTGTATTCTTCTCCTTTAAGGGTGGTGTGGCAGGGGGCTATGTCCTATGCCTACATACGTTTGATGATAGGTGTCCCCCATCTCAGAAAGTTTGGAGGTATGTGTATCTATCCCCTTGGCCACTGTCACCAGACAGTAATAGCAAATCCAACATTTTATAGCTATCACCAAAAATGTAGGTGAGGGCAAAACTCCCAATGGGGACACCTGATCTGGTTGTATCATCTCTCTAGGACAGGAAGCAAAGGGAAATCCTTAAAGTACCATCCTTGATAATAGTACACAAATGGCAAAAAACTTACAGGTTTAGCTTAGCCCTACTCTAATCTATCCAAAACTGAAAATAAATAAAGAAATAATTAAAAAAAAAGGTTTTGGCTTCAGATACACTCTAATGCTGTGTACACACAACCGGACTTCCGACTGACTTTTCGATGGACTTTCAACTGACTTTTTGACAGACTTCCGTCGAATTGGACTTGCCTACACACAATCACACCAAAGTCCGACGGATTCGACCGTGATGACATACGACCGGACTAGAATAAGGAAGTTGATAGCCAGTAGCCAATAGCTGCCCTAGCATCAGTTTTCGTCCGTCGGACTAGCATACAGACGAATGGATTTTTCAACCGGACTCGAGTTAATCGGAAAGATTTGAAGCATGTTCTAAATCTAAAGTCCGTCACATTTTCGACAGAAAAGGTTTGCTGCAGGTCCGATGAAGCCCACACACGGTCGAATTGTCTGACGGATTTGTTCCGTCAGACAAGTTTGGTTGAAAAGTCCAGCCGTGTGTACAAGGCATAAAGAGGAATTGCAGGCCTAGTACATTTAAACATACTGTGAGCAAACGAGAAAATCCGGACAGCCGCACACCAGGAAAATGTAATCCAGCTATGAGTAAAACTAACAGGAAAATAACAACATTTAGATCAGCAAATAATGGAAAAGAATACAAGATTAAAGAGCTCATAACCTGCAACAGTACCCATGTGACTTATGTTCTGGAATGTCCATGCCACATACAATATGTGGGCAGGACGACAAGACAGTTACATGTCAGAATCAGGGAACACATAACAAATATTTCAAAAATGGATATCATAAGCACAGCATCTCAAGGCATTTTAACCACTTCAGCCCTGGAAGGATTTACCCCCTTCCTGACCAGAGCACTTTTTACAATTTGGCACTGCGTCACTTCATGCAATGCTGTACCCAAACAAAACTTGCGCCCTTTTCTTCCCACAAATAGAGCTTTCTTTTGATGGTATTTGATCACCTCTGCCATTTTTATTTTTTGCGTTATACACGGAAAAAGACCGAAAATTTTTTAAAAAAATGATATTTTCTACTTTTTGTTATTAAAAAAATCCAATAAACTCAATTTTAGTCATACATTTAGGCCAAAATGTATTCGGTCACATGTCTTTGGTAAAAAAAAATGTCAATAAGTGTACATTTATTGGTTTGCGCAAAAGTTATAGCGCCTACAAACTAGGGTACATTTTCTGGAATTTACACAGCCTTTAATTTATGACTGCCTATGTCATTTCTTGAGGTGCTAAAATGGCAGGGCAGTACAAAACCCCCACAAATGACCCCATTTTGGAAAGTAGACACCCCAAGGAAATTGCTGAGAGGCATGTTGAGCCCATTGAATATTCATTTTTTTTGTCCCAAGTGATTGAATAATGACAAAAAAAAAAAAAATTACAAAAAGTTGTCACTAAATGATATATTGCTCACACAGGCCATGGGCATATGTGGAATTGCACCCCAAAATATATTCAGCTGCTTCTCCTGAGTACGGGGATACCACATGTGTGGGACTTTTTGGGAGCCTACAGTTTTGAAGGCCATAAAATGCCCAGATGGCATAAAACCCCCCCAAATGACCCAATTTTGGAAAGTAGACACCCCAAGCTATTTGCTTTGAGGCATGTTGAGTCCATGTAATATTTTATATTTTGACACATGTTGCGGGAAAGTGACACATTTTTTTTTTTTTTTTTTGCACAAAGTTGTCACTAAATGATATATTGCTCACACAGGCCATGGGCATATGTGGAATTGCACCCCAAAATACATTTAGCTGCTTCTCCTGAGTATGGGGATACCACATGTGTGGGACTTTTTAGGAGCCTAGCTGCGTACAGGGCCCCGAAAACCAATCACCGCCTTCAGGATTTCTAAGGGTGTAAATTTTTGATTTCACTCTTCACTGCCTATCACAGTTTCGGAGGCCATGGAATGCCCAGGTGGCACAAACCCCCCGAAATGACCCCATTTTGTAAAGTAGACACCCCAAGCTATTTGCTGAGAGGCATGGTGAGTATTTTGCAGCTCTCATTTGTTTTTGAAAATGAAGAAAGACAAGAAAAACATTTTTTTTTCTTTTTTCAATTTTCAAAACTTTGTGACAAAAAGTGAGGTCTGCAAAATACTCACTATACCTCTCAGCAAATAGCTTGGGGTGTCTACTTTCCAAAATGTGGTCATTTGGGGGGGGGGGGGTTGCCACCTGGGCATTCCATGGCCTCCGAAACTGTGATAGGCAGTGAAGAGTGAAATCAAAAATTTATGCCCTTAGAAAGCCTGAAGGCGGTGCTTGGTTTTCGGGGTCCCGTACGCGGCTATGCTCCCAAAAAGTCTCACACATGTGGTATCCCCATACTCAGGAGAAGCAACAGAATGTATTTTGGGGTGTAATTTCACATATTCCCATGGCATGTTTGAGCAATATATCATTTAGTGACAACTTTGTGCAAAAAAAAAAAAAAAATTGTCTCTTTCCCACAACTTGTGTCACAATATAAAATATTCCATGGACTCGACATGCCTCTCAGCAAATAGCTTGGGGTGTCTACTTTCCAAAATGGGGTCATTTGGGGGGGTTTTGAACTGTCCTGGCATTTTATGCACAACATTTAGAAGCTTATGTCACACATCACCCACTCTTCTAACCACTTGAAGACAAAGCCCTTTCTGACACTTTTTGATTACATGAAAAAGTTATTTTTTTTTGCAAAAAAATTACTTTGAACCCCCAAACATTATATATTTTTTTAAAGCAAATGCCCTACAGATTAAAATGGTGGGTGTTTCATTTTTTTTTCACACAGTATTTGCGCAGCGATTTTTCAAACGCATTTTTTGGGGAAAAAACACACTTTTTTACATTTTAATGCACTAAAACACACTATATTGCCCAAATGTTTTATGAAATAAAAAAGATGATCTTAGACCGAGTACATGGATACCAAACATGACATGCTTTAAAATTGCGCACAAACGTGCAGTGGCAACAAAATTAATACATTTTTAAAAGCCTTTAAAAGCCTTTACAGGTTACCACTTTAGATTTACAGAGGAGGTCTATTGCTAAAATTACTGCCCTCGATCTGACTTTCGCGGTGATACCTCACATACATGGTGCAATTGCTGTTTACATTTGACGCCAGACCGACGCTTGCGTTCGCCTTAGCGCGAGAGCAGGGGGGACAGGGGTGCTTTTTTTTTTTTTTTCTTTATTATTTTTTTGCTTTTTTATCTTATTTTTAAACTGTTCCTTTAATTTTTTTTAATCATTTTTATTGTTATCTCAGGGAATGTAAATATCCCCTATGATAGCAATAGGTAGTGACAGGTACTCTTTTTTGAAAAAATTGGGGTCTATTAGACCCTAGATTTCTCCTCTGCCCTCAAAGCATCTGACCACACCAAGATCGGTGTGATAAAATGCTTCCCCAATTTCCCAATGGCGCTGTTTACATCCGGCGAAATCCGGTTTCTTAGGCCATAGAGATGTTTGGAGCCACTCTGGTCTCTGATCAGCTCTATGGTCAGCTGGCTGAATTACTGGCTGCATTCTCAGCCAGAGAAAAACATGGAAGACGGTGGGGGGGGGGGCATTCCCTCCCACTGCTTGTAAAAGCAGTCTAGAGCCTAATTAGCTGCTAGGATTGCTTTTACATGAAAGCCGACCGCTGGCTGAAAAGAATGATACCAAGATGATACCTAAACCTGCAGGCATCATTCTGGTATAACCACTCAAAGTCGTGAATGGTGTACCTGAAGACAAAAAAATGGTTAACAATAAAGCACAGTAAACGGTAAAGTATAAAAAATTGCATACCTGAAAAGCAAACATGATAAAACATAATAACAATAAAACATTGCAGAATAGAATACAGTAAAAAAGAGCAGAACAATAGAGAGAGAATAGAGAGAGAGAGAACAATAAAACGCCAACTATTTTTTTTTTATTTTATATTTTTGTTTGTGTTTTGTTTGTGTTTGTGTTTTTTTTTTACACTTTTTTTTGTAACTGTAACTTTTATAACTGTAACCGGTTCCAGGTTCGGGTCTCTCAAAATGCGATGGCATCTTGGGAGACCCTGTGAAAGTGTGCCCTAGTCTGTGCAATGCTGTACCCTACGCTAATACTCAACTAGTGAATGGTAGCGTTCAAAACATTCACCAATGCAAAGACCAGGATTGTCAGGACAGGAGGGACAATAATAGCGGGTGTCACGCCTATATCCGCGCTTGCTGCAGACATGACATCTTTTTTGGGGGGGTTCGTTGGGTAGGGGTACTCGGGAGGACATAAAGAAAATGCCTCTCATGCAGCCGACTGCATTTGGTTGGGGATGTGAATGGGGAAAGTACGGGCGCTGCAGAAGTGGTGGGTTCCCAATTAGGATTGGCAAATGCAGCAGGAAGGGCATTATGGGCACGACGGGCCTGTGTTTGTCTTCTTGTTGGTGGCAGCGGGACACTACTTGTGCTTGCCACCTCACCAGCTTGAACTGCATTTATGGGACTCGCCACGTCACCAAGTGTTACTGCAGTGCTGGTTTGACTACGACCGGGGTGTACTAGGCCGCTGGCGCTTGCCAGTTGACCAAAACGCTACCAAAAAAACTGTTAGCGATCGTAGGGATCAGGCCTGACTCTGCGAACGCTGCAGTTATGCATTTAGTGTTTTGTAAGTGACAGTGATCAATCGATACTGCACTTGGGTGGGCTGGGCTGGGCGGAGGGGCAAAACGCAGATGCTAGCAGGTATCTGGGCTGATCCCGCTAACACTGCGTTTTTGGGAAGCCTAAACTGCTGGGGACGCTAGTATAGATCTGATCGGATCAGATATTGATCCGTTCAGATACTATACCACTAAGGGAGGCGTATGCTGCGTGCGTGGGTGTTAGCGGTACTGGCGCTAACCTGATGCTGCTTGGGGCTGGTGCTTGCCAGTTCAGCAAAACGCTACCAAAAAAACTGTTAGCGATCGCAGGGATCAGGCCTGACTCTGCGAACGCTGCAGTTATGCGTTTAGTGTTTTGTAAGTGACAGTGATCGATCGATATTGCACTTGGGTGGGCTGGGCTGGGCTGGGTGGAGGGGCAAAACGCAGGTGCTAGCAGGTATCTGGGCTGATCCCACTAACACTGCGTTTTTGGAACCCTAAACTGCTGGGGACGCTAGTATAGATCTGATCGGATCAGATATTGATCCGTTCAGATACTATACCACTAAGAGAGGCGTATGCTGCATGCGTGGGTGTTAGCGGTACTGGCGCTAATCTGACGCTGCCTGGAGCGACGCATATCACCGGCGGGCGATCAGGGGGCTAAACCTGTATTCGGTAATAAACGGCGGGTGCCCTAACACTATAAAAAATAAACGAACTAACCAGCGTCACCCGTAATGGTTATACGGTGATCAGTGGTGAAGGGGTTAACTAGGGGGCAATCAAGGGGTTAAAACATTTATTAGGTAGTATATGGGGGTCCCTGTCGCTATAAAATGCTGACGGCGAACCTAAATATTTACCTCCCTAACTAGCGTCACAAGTGACACTAATACAGCGATCAGAAAAATGATCGCTTAGCGAAACTGGTGACGGGGGGTGATAAAGGGGTTAAATCTTTATTAGGGGGGGTTAGGGGGGTATCCTAGACCTAAAGGGGGCTAACACTAACTGCCCCACCACACTAACTGTCACAAACTGACACCATGCAGTAATCAGAAAAAAACAAAAAAAACTGCTTGGTGTCAGTGTGACGGGGGAGGGGTGATTGGGGGGTGATTGGGGGGCGATGGGGGGGGGGATCGGGGGTGTAAAGTATGCCTGGCATGTTCTACTGTGAGGTGTAGTGTTGTGCACTCACTCAGATGTCTTCTCTCCTCGGCGCCGGAACGGAAACTGCCGAGCCGAGGAGAGATGACATCACATCCCCTGCCTCTGTGTACTACACAGAGGCAGGGGACGATTCTCATTGGCTGGGAGCGATCGCGAGGGAGGGGGGCCTGATTGGATGGCCTCCCCCTCATCTCTGATCGCTGCCAGACCAAAGCCGACCGCCTCGGGACCCACCGCCCGCGGGAAGGCAATCACGTACCAGGTACGTGATTTTGCCTGCCCGTGCCATTCTGCCGCAGTATATCTGCGTTAGGCGGTCGGCAAGTGGTTAAAGACTACCATAATAAAGATCCATCCTGTATGGTCTTCTACGAGATTGACAAAATTAAAGGACACTGGAGGGGAGAGAACAAGAAAATTAAAATCTCACAAAATGAGACCAAATGGATCTTCCTACTGGACACCCTCCAACCAGCAGGAATGAACATAGACGTTGATTTAAATTGTTTCCTTACAAATTTTTAAGAGCCACAAGCAAGCAACCAATCCCAAGCCCAAATATATTTTAAATATCTACCATCTCACAAGTCCTAAGATTGGAAAGAAAAAGTATAAATACACCACATTAATATTCATATTAATACGAAATTACTCCATAGCGAAAAAATGCACCCCGTTTTTCCAAATACCCCCAGGAAAACTTATTTATTTCATTAAAATGTATTGATTTACCTTATTTTAAATTTATTTTAATTCTAGATCAATTTTAAATCAAGAGAATGGTCATTCAGGAATATATATACATAGGATTGGATGTTAAGGTCCCCCTACCATAAAATATAAAATTTTTTTTACTAGAACACTCAACGGTGACTCTGATCACTGAATTTAGCCAGAGGACACACACTATTGGTCCTCCCCTAAAATCAAAGTTTTATACCAGCATAATATACTAGTACCAGTTTTTATACACATAAATAAACACTGATGGATTTGTGGTACAAGGACACTTTTTGGATCAGAGTATGCAGGACCCCACGCAAACATTTTATAAAATACCTCCTTTGTATTTTATTTTATTTATTTTAAAATCTTTTTGTCATTATCTGTATCTGTAATTTTAAATTATCTAGATTTTTATAATTTACATGTTGTACCTTTATAGCACAGTTTAAAAGTGTGGCCAGTATATGTATACACAGAAATCCTTTTAAAAAACTAATTAGCAGCACTTCGGGTATGTCACCGACCCGGATGCTGGCTTAGATTCCAGCAGGAAGTAGGGGAAGAGGTAGCGTGGCCGAGCGCTGACAGGTGATGTCCTTTGCTGACAGCTCGGACCCCGTCTTCCCTTACTAAAATGAATGCGCAGGCGTGCAATTTAGGATTCGGTCTTTAACATCTCCACACAAATGGCCGCTAAAACAGTCTAGTAGGTAAACCTACTAGGCTCCGGTCCTCAAAATCTTCACAAAAATGGCCGCCGAAGCAAATAGCACGCAACCGCACCTATTACAGGGCACACTATTTAAACTGAAGACAGGAGGTGTAGCAAGATGAACGCCCCAGTAGAAGTCTGATGACGAAACGCACGTAGGGCGGGCTCACGGACGTCTTGCAGCACCTCTAGCAAAGCTATTTTTCTCATGCTCGTTTTTATCATTTCAAATGTGAGTACAATCTTTTACTAAGCTTTGATAAAGGTTACTATACCGTTTTACGCTATGGGCATCCCTCCTTTCTTTCATATGTAACACATCAAAACAACATGTAAAGCAAAGTCGGGAAACATCCATGAATGCTACACAGTGGCAGATACTGTGACTGCCTGCACCCCTGCAGGGGAAAGAAAATCCGGTGAGTGCAAACAGTATCAGAACATGCAGATAAGGCACTAATAAAGAGCCAGCACCTGGATAAGAAGTTTTCCTACAGAAATTTGCTTCCTAGAGATTGGACACCTTAAAACACTTCAAAAGAACTTTTTTTTCACAACTAATGGAATTTTTCATATCCAATAACACTGGTTAAAAACACACCAGTCACTTTTTATGTTTTTATGTTTGATATTGTGTATGATTTGTTGTATGATTCAGCACTAGTCACTTTATTGCATTTATAGCACTGTTTTTGCACCAAAGCACTCTGTTGAAATAATTGAGGCACTTTATTTTGCAATTTCACCTTTATTATAATGAGACTACTAATAATCTAACACTAGTCACAGATTTTAGTCATAATTTTTGGCACATATAAGTTTTTTTCTTATTTATGGTTTACCATTTAGAAGTAAAACTCTAGTTTTATAGGTATTATGTATACCATGCAACATATAGAAGAATAGTTCACTATGGGAAAAAAATCCTTCTAACTCCATAAGGGCAGCACCATATCTACTCCTGCTTTTCACCAATGCTTAGGTCCATGCCACACTAGAAAATATGTCACTGGCGAGAACTGTCCCTTTGACAATAGGAGTGTCTCAAGTAGAGGAAGTAAGCAAAAATCTTCCTATTGGGATCGGGGACAAAAATCAAAACCCGACAGAATTAATTATTCCCCACTCTTAATAACAAAAAAAAACTTGCAATTAGATTTTTAATTCCCCCACACTTATTACCCATTGTATCATTTCCCTCCCTCCTAGATTGTAAGCTCTAATGAGCAGGGCCCTCTGATTCCTCATGTATTGAATTGTATTGTAACTGTACTGTCAGCCCCCATGTTGTAAAGCGCTGCGCAAACTGTTGGCACTATATAAATTCTGTATAATAATAATAATTTTCTCTCCTGTCTATGCTCTTTCTTTGTTTGCTACACAAGCCTACTAGTGTGTTTGTGTCTATTAATACTGTAGGTATTCATAAACTTTAGAGACAACGGTAAGTAGCAATGATTCTTTGCATTCAGTGAAGTGCCGCAGATTTTGTTAGTGCTCTTTAAATGAGTAAAGTAAAGCTTATAGCTGTAACTGGATGTAATCATTTAACAGAAAATAGATACTCACTGTAAAATTGGCAATTACATAGAAATATGGAGACATCTGAATTTTAGAATGCTAATATTTATTTAAAGAATCACAAAAATGAAAAAAAAAATCATATGAAAATAAGTTAATGGAAAATCTGCCAGAACTTTGCACACCAAATGTTTGACACTTCTTTCCTAGTCCGTGCTGTGTTAAGAAAAGTCATGTCACAGAACCAAAACCTCACAGCGATTCTGGCACCGTGATGTCACCTCGAATATGCCAAAGGCACATATGCCATGTGACATCTGTCTCAGTCAATGTGACAGATTAAATTGTTCCGGAGCTTTTATTAAAGTCAAAGGAGTTTAGACATTTTCAAATGAATCTTTGTAATCTAATGCTCAGATATGTTAAGGCAGACCTTGCTCCCAAATTATTGCAAGGTCCATTTGTTACCGATTACCTAAAAAAAAAAAAACACAAAAAAACACAGAATCTAAAAAAACATACTTACTCAACACCTGACTTCTCACAGAAGAAGATAATGTCATGATCCTTCCAACAAGATTCTACAAATTCTGAGTATTCCAAATCAGGTTAGCAGATGCTCCTGTTTGGTGCTGGTACATCTTTCCACAAGTTTTATGATACTTATTGTTAGCAGAATCTTGCTTGAAGATTAATGTTGTCACCTTCTTCTGTGAATAAGCCTGTGTAAGGTAAGTGTGTTTTTACATTGGTAGCGCACCCTGATGTTTAGACAGGGTTGCTCCTAAATTTACCTGCCAGGTGTAGTTACTTTGGCTCAGGGGCGTTGCTATGTCTACAAAAGATCTGGGGCTAGAGCCCATAGCAGTGAAGTAAAGAAAGTCATACACTATTATATATATATATATATATTATCATTACATCAGGGTCCCCAGAAAGCCCCCCTTACATCAGGGTCCCCAGAGAGCCCCCTTACTTACATCAGGGTCCCCAAAAAGCCTCCCACTTACACCAGGGTCCCCAGAGAGCCTCCCCCTTATATCAGAGTCCCTAGAGAGCCTTCCCCTTGCATCAGGGTCCCCAGAGAGCCCCCCACTTACATCGGGGTCCCAAAAGAGTCCCCCCTAAATCAGGGTCCCCAGAGAGCCTCCCCCTTACATCAGGGTCCCCAGAGAGCCTCCCCCTTACATCAGGGTCCCAAGAGAGCCCCTTCCTTACATCAGGGTCCCCAGGTAGACGCCCCTACTTACATCAGGGTCCCCAGAGAGCTCCTTCTTTACATCAGGGTCCCCAGTGAGCCTCCCCCTTACATCAGGGTTCCCAGAGAGCCCCTCCACTTACATCAGGGTCCCCAGAGATCCCCCCACTTACATCAGGGTCCCCAGAGAGCCCCCCACTTACATCAGGATCCCCAGAAAGCCCCCCATACTTACACCAGGGTCCCCAGAGAGCCCCTCCTTACCTCAGAGTCCTCAGAGAGCCGCTCCTTACATCAGGGTCACCAGAGAGAGGGCGGGCAGTGAGAGATGATGTCATCTCTCTACTGCCCACGGCTGCACAGTGAGATTGTAACAGCAGTGATGCAGGGTGGGTGGTGAGAGATTATGTCATCTCTCTGCTCTCTTGCCCGCCCAGCTCTCCCGTGCTGCCTGCCTGCTCTCCGGTGTGCCCGCCACCCTTGCGGCCCAGCTGCAGAGAGGCCACGGCCGTGTCTGAGAGACTCGGGGCTATGAGCCCCAGATTCGGGGCTATAGCCCCAAAAGCCACCCCTAGCGACGCCACTGCCTTGGCTCATTGTAAAGGATCAATTGAGTTCACCCTAAGTCTGGAATTGCTGCACTTCTCTCTTCTCCGGCTAGGTGGCCAGGTACCTGGTGACATTAGATAAGACAAGGGCAAAGAAAGGAGAGATTAGGAGTATATGGGGTACCTCAGCCAATTGGCAGGGATTTTCTTAAATCCCTTGGCCTGCTCGGAGAACCTATATATTTGGGTGGAGTCAGGTGATCACTGTTCTGTGCCAACTGGACGGCTGTCTGGGTGGACGTGTGTTGTACTGCCTGGGCTGCTAGGCCGGAGTTTGGGCCTATCCTGGGCACATCTGGCTGCCAGGCTGTCTGAGGGCCTATCCAGAAGCAAGAGAGCAGTCCACCAGAAGTGACGGTTCTGACGGCCAGAGAACCTGTTGTGGTCGGAGGTAGGGTTCCCCCCCCTGTCGCCACTAAGGGACCTTATTACCAAGGACCACAGTGAGTAGCTGAAGCAAGTACCAGAACAGTATTCTCACCAACCGGGGATGGTGAAGAATTGGGAAACTTCAGCAGGTGTCAAGCCAGGTACCCAGCCAGCAGAGGTGACGCTTTCAGAGCAGCCTTGTGTGTCAAACTGGGGACTGAGCAGGCCAGTAGGGTGAAGCTTGAGAAGTATCTGGAGTGCCAAGCTAGGGACCCAGCAGAGAAGCGGGGGTGATGCTTGAGGAATATACTAAAGTGAAGATTGGAAGAGCTCATGGGATTCAGTGGCAGTGAATCAGCAAGTCTATAAAGAGAGAGATTGGGAGCTCAGTGGGTTGAGAACCTGCAAGAAGTGATTGTAGAAAAGTAAAGGAATTCATTATAACTTGCGTTCGGAACTGTTATAAGACTTTTGCCATTGGAGACGCCTATGGATGCCTTTCCCTGCATGGCTGTCTGCCTTTAGAAGTCTCGGAGTTTGCCAATTAACATTGCAACTACCTAAGGGTGTCCTGGCCCTAAACCCTCTCTCCCACAGTTCTGTTCAAGAGAAATAAAATCTCTTTGCATTGAAGAAGTGTCTGGCGCCCATGAATCTATCTTCCATTACACCCACTATGCCTTTTAACCCACTCTACACAGATGTCAGCAGCTCTTGGCCCTTAAGGGTCTCATTAGACTAAAGGAGGCCTGGGATCTTGCTACACATTTTTCTTCACAGTTTTTTTTTCCTGACTACAGCGTTTTCCTATGGCAGGCTGGCTAGGGCACAATATTTAATAAACGGACCTTGCATTTGGGCGCAAGGTCCTCTGGAAGATAAAGGGGCACAGCAGTGGTGCTTACCTAAGCAACTAGTTGGATATTACTTTCTGGAATGGAATTGATCTTGATAAATTGATATGAATTCATAAACATACAAGTACATCTGAAAATGATCATTGATTTCATACATCGAACTCACTACATAGTAGATAACATTCATTGTGCAAAAAAGAAAATTAAAATCAAAATTCATAAAATATGTTACATTCTATGAATCTATACATAAAAGAGTGCAAGTGGTGAAGGCTTCACAATACTAAAAGTTCAAAAGTGAATTCAGCAACTTAATCACTGGCACTTTCGCTGAAGACACTATTCACTTTTGAACTTTTAGTATTGTGAAGCCGTCATCACTTGCACTCTATTATGTGTAGATTCATAGAATGTAGCATATTTTATGAATTTTATTTTATTTTTTTTGCACAGTGAATGTTATCTACTATGTAGTAAGTTTGATGTATGAAATCAATGCTCATTTTCACATGTACTTGTATGTTTATGAATTTATACACTTAGCACTTTATTTGTCATGTTAGCACTTTAATTTGGAGCGCAGCACCATATTTTGGTTTATTTGGATTATATTTGCTGGGTGACGTTTGACCTGTTCGGTGCTTGCTGCAACCAAATACCTTATACTGTTCATCTTTGGTAGCGCGGGAATATTTATTATGTTCTCTATTTTGATCTTGAACTTTTACCACTGAAAACTGACAAAGCCATATATTGAGTGCTGTTTAATTAAGATGTTAAGACCTGGATTAAAGCGGAGTTCCACCCAAAATTGGAACTTCTGCTTTAAGGACCCCTGACATGCCACATTTGGTATGTCATTTTTTTGGGGGGGGCCGGGTACCTAGTTTTGACAGGTACCCAGCTCCCGCTTCCACTCGGGCTGCCTGGGCAGCCCCTCCCTCCCTGTAATCTTCTGGGACACTTCACAGGGCCCAGAAGATTGCCAGGCCATTCAGGACGCACAGCTCGTCTCACGCATGTGCAGTGCGCACCCGGCTGTGAAGCTGGGAGCTGTCACAGCCGGGTGCCCACATTAGTGATGCTGGCTCCGCGGAGAGGCGGGGGAGAGAACCGAGGCTTTGGGCGGCCGCATCGCTGGATCGTGGGACAGGTGAGTGTATGTTTTATAAAAGTCAGCAGTTACACTTTTTGTAGCTGCTGACTTTTAATAAACACAGAAATGGCTGGAACTCTGTTTTAAGCTTGCAGCATCTTGCTAAGTGGGTTAATTGCACTATATATACCATAGTTTGTACACACTATAACTTTCCCACAAACCAATTAATATACACTTACTGGGTTTTTTTTTTTTTTACCAAAGAAATGTAGCAGAATACATTTTGGCCTCAATTTATGAAGAAATTACAATTTTTTTATTGGATATGTTTTTTTTCAAAACTTTAAAAAATAAATAAATAAATAAATAAAACAGCAGTGATCAAATACCACCAAAAGAAAGCTTGATTTGTGTGAAAAAATTGTATACATTCAATTTGGGTACAATGTTGCATGACTGCAATTGAAATTGAGGTCAAGTGCTTAAAAAAACGTAAGTTTCCAAATGGTATTTTTTATAGTCCTGATCAAAATAAACAAAGATACAAAATATGCAGAAGAAGTGAACCAGCAGTGCTAGCTTATCTTCTACAACTAGGTAAGGTAAGCCCCAGATGCCAAAGGTTACTTCTCATGAAGCATTTTACGTAGAAGTCTGGTAGTGGTGAGTTTGATTACAAAATCTGGTGGAGCAGCAGTCAAGATGGAGCGACCCCATCATGCAGACAAAGGGGTTGATTTACTAAAACTGGAGAGTGCAAAATCTGGTGCAGATGTGGTAGCCAATCATCTTCTAATTTTGGCTTGTTCAATTAAGCTTTGACAAACAAAAACTGGAAGCTGATTGGTTGATACCTTACATTAGATATAATTTAAATGTGCCCTTTAGAAGGGAATGTCTGCTTGGCCCACAAACTACTTTGTTGATCAATTTTTTTTTTCATCCCTAAAAAAAACAAATTCATAGATGACTTCTGCAATTAATTGGGTCCAGTCTAGACTACTCAAACTGGAGAGCAATTTTTGACTGGTTTGTTATTACCAGTAAAGTGGAAGCTGTTCAATAAGAGCCCTGAAACTAGTATTTGGCGTTGTAAATAGATGGCCTCATGTCATGGAAGAATTATAAATGTTGCTTCGGGTATAAACTCTCTTGCCACAAACTATTTAAAAAAATGCTCAACTACATGAAACCAACGTATGTTCCTGAAAAACAGCTTCTAACATTTCTGCATTAAACTAAGCATCAATATTACTATAATTTGCAGGCTGGGCTGTACAACTATATTATTTTCTAAGTTAAATAACTGAAATAGTATGTGTTTAATATGTAGCTGAAAAAATACCCATTAAAATCTGATCAAACGCTTATTTAAATAGTTGGCTGTGTTAAGCTAGAGGTTTGGTAAATTAAGTATCAAATAGACTCGTAATGTAAAGTAATGCTGGCAAAATTAAATTAAGCATGCCGAGAAAATAAATTAGATGTTTCACAAAATTACATAGAAGCACTTTTGATCACATTTCTGCCATCTCATCATTACACCCTTTAAAAGCTAAAAGAGCAGTGATCAGCTCAAATACACTGCTTTTATTGTCTCTTGCAATTAAATTGTGTAGGTTTTATCCTGCTGAATGGATTCATTTCCCTGGAAATGCAATGTATTTCACCAAGGACCAGTTTGTCAAACTCATTTTTAATCAAATCAATGACGCTAAGGGGCATATACTTGTTACTTTGTTTTTTATTTTGAACTTATATTGAGTTTAGAAAAATCTTAAACAATTGTCATGTTTTTTTTACCTTTATGCTTTATTTATTTTTAATGCAGAGGTACATAAATGTCAGTTTCACTTGTAATTATCTTTGTTGGTGTTGTTGGTATAACCTCATTATTGAATCACATGAAGTGATTTACTAAAGCAGTAGAGCATATATACTTTGAACACTTTTCAATATGCAAAGTGAAAAATCAGTAAAGTTATGTGAAAAAATATACTTTGCAAGGAATACTCAATCATGTGCAATCATGAAAAAACAAAATGACACACATGACTGGATGAAGTCAGCACAGCTTTACCTTATTTGGTCAGATAAGAAAAAGTAACATTTTTTTATTCTTCTCCTTTGATTTTCCTCATCACTGTGATTGAATCGATCATTAATTAACCCATACTAACCCTTAGAGAAGTGAACAGAAATTTCAAATGCCAAATTTATGGCAAGCTTAAAGGGTAACTCCACTTTTGTGGGGAAAAAAAAATAAAATAAAGAAAAATAATATAGCATATACAATTGCGACACAAGTCATATTGTAATTAACCACTTGCTTACTGAGAACCTAAACCCCCCTCCTGCCCAGACCAATTTTCAGCTTTTAGCGCTGTCACTCTTTGAATGACAAATGTGCGGTCATACAAAACTGTACCCAAATGAAATTTTTATCATTTTTTTCCCACAAATAGAGCTTTCTTTTGGTGGTATTTGATCACCTCTAGGTTTTTTTATTTTTTTGTTAAAAAAATTAAAAAGGACAGATTTAAAAAAAAATACTAAACCGTTTTATATTTTGTTAATAAATTTTGCAAACAGGTAATTTTTCTCCTTCATTGATGTACGCTGATGAGGCTACACTGATGGACACTGATAGGCTGCACTGATGGGCACTAATAGGCTGCACTGATGGGCACTAATAGGCTGGATTGATGGGCACTGATAAGATGGCACTGATGGGCACTAATAGGCGGCACTGATGAGGTGGTATTGGTGGGCACTGATGAGGTGGCATCTGTGGGCACTGATGGGCGGCACTGAAGGGAATTGATAGCTGGCACTGATGGGTGGCAGTGATGGGCACTGATGGGTGGTAGTGATGGGCACTGATCGGCACTGGTAGGTGACACTGATAGGCAGCACTGCTAGGTGGTACTGATGAGGCACTGATTGGCACCACTAATGGGCATTGATAGGTGGCACTTGTGGGCACTGATAGGTAGTACTGATTGCTGGTACTTAGTACTGTGGGCACTGTGGGCACTGATTGGTGGCACTGTGGGCACTGAATTGTGGCACTGGCAGGTGGCACTGGCAGGCAGTACTTGTGGGCATGTATGTGGTGGCTTCCTCCCTTCCTCTTTGGGACCGATGTCCCTTCAAACAGAAGCAGGCGATCGGCTTTTTTTTTCTTCTCAGGCTGTCAGCATGAGAAGAAAAAAGAACTGATTACCGATCTTCTGTTTACATCATGTGATCAGCTGTCATTGGCTGACAGCTGATCACATGGTAAGGGGCTGGGATCTCATTGACTCGGGTGATAACAGCACGTGCCTCCTTCAGGAGGGCGTGGCCAGCTTGCAAAGGGGAGGACGTCCAGCAAAACAGATCCGCACTGTAGCCGTCATTCGGCTATAGCGCAGATCTGAACAAGTTAAATGGTATTAAAAATTACTTTTCCTTTTCAATCTGCAGACGCTGTAATTTTCTGAAAATGCAATTCAATATGGCTACCTGGAGGTGTTCTGTACAAAGAATGTGTACAGAACGCCCCCCAGAAACATAATTTCTTGCTTTCGTAATTGGCTCACTGATTTCCCAGAAGTCTGTACTAAGATACAAGTCAGATTTCAGGCATCCCCTGCAACAAAATTTAATTTTCGGTGAAATACTCCCAATAGGAACATGTCTAAAGGGATGCAAGACCAGCGGCTTTGATCATTAGAGCCCTGCAGCTGCTGCAGCTGATTTATAATTATGAAACCACTCCAAATAGACTCACTTTTCCACATGGACACAGAAAAACACCCCAAGATTTCTTCAGAATAACAAAAGGTAGGAATCTGCAACAAAGTTTGATAAAATCCTTGCAATGTACATAGATCCACCCAGAGAGGACTGTTTTTTTCTCAACAGAAGTGGAGTTACAATTTGAGTTTGCTCTCACCCCTGCAAATCCACTGATAACAAGGAGTGGAGTAGATGATGCAAAGGCATAGAAGAAAGGACAGGGCTGGGCACTGCCCTGGGAACTTGTACTAAATCAATCAAATAAAGAAAAACTCTTTTTTTTTGCAGAGAGCAGGAATTTTAATAATTCTTAAATGAAACATTAAAAATGCTCATTTTCTTTTAATACCATGCCTGGGAGATGCCCTGGACCCGCCCTTAAAGTGGTACATCTGTATGTATGCAACATACTACAGCAAAACCAACATTTCCAATGAAAAAGTTGCTGTTTTCATTGCCAGTAAATGACAGGTCCTGGCCACTTACTTCCGTTTGTAAACATTGCGGCTAGGGATTCCCTTTATCTATACAGAACCATCATATAAGATAAGATGAAGGTCTGGTACAGATATTAATGGGGGACCCCCAAAAATGGAATAGAATGCCTCCTAAGAACACATACCGGGCCATTATCCTTGATGAGGGTCTGGTATGAATGTCAAGGGACAGCCCACACAACAAAAATTGCTCTGGGGTCACCCCAAATTTCATAAAGAATTCATTTTAAAGGGGGAACCCCAAAAAATTCATACCAGACTCTTATCCAAGCATGCAGCCTGGATGGCCAGGAAAGGGGTGGGATGAGCATGCAGCTCCCCGTTCCAAACCTTGCCAGGCCACATATCCTCAACATGGGGGGGTACCTTGCTACAGGGGACCCCCCTGGAAAAGCACCTTGTCTCCATGTAGATAAGACTATATATGACTAAAGACAAAAACATTTTCATCACAACTCCAGCCTGGTGGTTGTGGGGGTCTGTGAGGGAGGATTTTATTGGAATTTGGAAATTCCCTTAATAGTAGGGAAGGCCCCAAAATAAACATTAAATAAACATAATGAAACGTTCTGATAAGTCCTTTATTAAATAAAAAGAAAAGCCAGACAATCTAAATGCACCGGCAATCACGTCGCCCAGCAATGCAGATCCATGTCAGTCACAATGAACGTTGCCTGACACTTGTCGAAAGAAGAAAATACTACCAACGCAATTCACTCCCAATCGCTTACTCCCACCGAGGGATGTCTAAAAGCAAACAAAGTGGTGGGATCTCCTCTGTGACACCAATGACCAAATATCGACATGACCATATTTAGTCAGTGATGTCTCAGGAATCCCTGGGGATGACTCATGGTTGCAAGCTTTCTAACAACCAGCCTTAGGCCCCTTTCACACGGACGGATAGAATGGTGCTTTTAGCTGCGGATTTTCTAATTTTCTACCGCAGCTAAAATCACACAATGCTTTCCTATGGCCCCATTCGCACACTGTGTTTAGCTGCAAATTAGATACCTGCGGTTCTGTGCGGATAGAAAAAATAGAATTGACTGCGTCCAGGAGCGATTTAGCGCAGCTATCTGCACATAACCGCAGGTAATCGCAGTGCACTGTGTCAGCTGCGGATAACAGCGCCAAGCTGCTCATCGGGAAAGGAAAAATGATTTTTCCTTTCCCGATGAGCGACAAGCACGGGGATCCGACCCGGATCCCCGCCAATGCCCGGCACTGTTTGGTATGAATCTTGAGGGGGAACTCCACGCCAATTTTAAATAAAAAACTGGCGTGGGTTCCCCCCCAGGGGCATACCAGGTCCTTAGGTCTGGTACGGATTTTAAGAGGAACCCCTACGCCGAAAAAACAGCGTGGGGTCCCCCCAAAAGCCATACCAGACCCTTATCCGAGCACGCAGCCCGGTCGGTCAGGAAAGGGGGTGGGGACGGGCGAGTGGCCCCCCTCCTGAACCATACCAGGCCGCATGCCCTCAACATGGGGGTGGGTGCTTTGGGGGAGGGGGCACCCTGCGGGGCCCCCACCCCAAAGCACCTTGTCCCCATGTTGATGAGGACAAGGGCCTCTTCCCGACAACCCTGGCCGTTGGTTGTCGGGGTCTGCGGGTGGAGGGCTTATTGGAATCCGGGAGCCCCCTTTTTTCGGCGTAGGGGTTCCTCTTAAAATTCATACCAGACCGAAGGGCCTGGTATGCCCCTGAGGGGGAACCCACGCCATTTTTTTATTTAAAATTTGGCGTGGAGTTCCCCCTCAAGATTCATGCCAAACAGAGCGAGTCTGCACCCTGTCGGGTTGCCATGGAAACGGCAAACCGCAGCCAAACGCGACCGCAGCTAATTGCACTGTGCAAATGCAGCTGATCGCAGTGCCTGGAGTCTTGAACTCCACAGGAAAAAAAACATGCTTTTAACTGCGGCAGAATAGCCGTCCGTGTGAAAGGCGCCTTAGGGGGAGCTGTCACATTTATCAGCAGTAGATGCCACTGACACTGATACTGAATATAAATTTTACAGTACAGGATCAGTGCCAGGGGGTGCTGGTAAAAAAAGTGTGTTGTGGTACAATAAAAAGCCCAGTTATGACATATGGTTCAGAATATGGGTCAGCAGCCCTGGGAAAGTAATATCCAGTGGGTATAGAAAGGAATCACTCCCCCCTTTAAAATAATCACATTTTATTGCTTTGCAGCCTGCAGTAAGAACAGATACAGTTTTTGTTTTATCCAGCTGTATTAGCTAGTGCAACTTTTAACATTCACGTTAACCACTTAAGGACTAGCCTTGTTTTGAGATTTTGGTGTTTAAAACAGGTTTTTTTTGCTAGAAAATTACTTAGAACCCCCAAACATTATATATTGTTTTTTTCTAACACCCTAGAGATTAAAATGGCGGTCATTGCAATACTTTTTTTCACACCGTATTTGCACAACGATCTTACAAGCACACTTTTTTGAATACAAAAATAAGACAACAGTAAAGTTAGCCCAATTTTTTTTATATTGTGAAAGATAATATTACGCCAAGTAAATTGATACCCAACATGTCACGCTTCAAAGTTGCGCCTGCTCGAGGAATGGCGTCAAACTTTTACTCTTAAAAATCTCCATAGGTGACGTTTAAAAAATTGTATAAGTTGCATGTTTTGAGTTACAGAGGAGATCTAGGGCTAGAATTATTGCTCTCGCTCTACCGATTGCGGCGATACCTCACATGTGTGGTTTGACTATCGTTTTAATATGCGGGCGCTACCCACGTATGCGTTGGATTCTGCGCGCAAGCTCATTGGGACGGGGCACTTTAAAAAAAATGTTTTTCTTATTTATTTTACTTGATTTTATTTATTTTTTCACTGTTTTTTTTTTTTTTTTTTTAAATTGGGCCACCTTTATTCTTTATAAAAAAGCATGACAGGTCCTCTTAAATATGAGATCTGGGGTCAAAAAGTCCTCAGATCTCATATTTGGACTAAAATGCAATAAAAAAAAAAAAAAAAATTGTCATTTGAAAAAATGACTTTGAAACAATGGCCCTTTAAGACATATGGGCGGAAGTGATGTTATGACGTTGCCCCCAGCCCTGCTATGGTATGGAGATGGTTCAGGGCCATCTTCCCCTCGCTTGTCTTCATACCCGGCCACCGACAGGTCCCGATCGCCTCCGCCGACGGCTCCGGTAAGTGGCGGAGGGCGCGGGAGAGCGGCGGGAAGGGGGTGGCACCTCTCCCACCGCGGATAACGGTGATCTTACAGCGAATCCACTGCAGAGACCACCATTATCATAAACACAACCGGCTCCTGAAGAGATGGATACCTCGGTTGTGGCAGCAGCTGCTGCCGTTACCGAGATATCCATCTTCAATGTGCCGAAGTATATGTACAGGAGTCGGTCGGTAAGTGGAGATATAACATCAGAAAAAAAAAAATAAAGACAGAATCACTGAGTTGGAAAAAGGATCACCTGCATTGTGTCAGTATTTCGTTGAACCAGCTTTTGCTTTAAATTACAGCCTTTAGTCTGTTGGGATATGTCTCTACTAACTTTGCACATCTAGACTTTGCAATATTTGCCCACTCTTCTTTGCAGAACTGCTCAAGTTCAGTTAAATTTGATGGTGACAGTTTGTGGACTGCAGTCCTCAACTCATTCCACAGATTTTTTTAATGGTGTTTAAGCCTGAGCTCTGACTAGGCCATGTGGTCATTTTTGTTGTGTTCTTTGGGTCATTGTCGTGTTGGAAGGTAAACCTTCTTCCCATTGACAGCTTTCTAGGAGAGGGCAGCAGATTTTCCTCAGGAATTGATGGAATTTTGCCACATCCATTTTCCTTCTAATGTATTATTTGGATGGTGAGGAGTATTGGATTTCCACCAGACATATTATTTGGTATTTAGGCCAAACAATTACATTTTGGTCTTATTTGACCATAACACCTTTTTCCTTGTGGCCTTAGAATCTTCAAGGTGCGTTTAAGGTGGTCAGATGAGACTAAAATTTAATGACGCAAAGCATCCCCCACCACCATGAATTCCCCCCTGTCCTCAGCGACAATAGATCCTCCAACAACCAGAAACAATAGGCCCCCTCCCCAGCTACAATAGATACCCAGCAGCTAGCATCAATAGACCCTCCAGCACACTCCAATACCTCTTGCCAGTACATACATTCATATTCCCACTGAAAAAAGCCCTACGCATAAAAATATAGCACTGGTTAGATATCCCACTGTATTATTTTAGGCTCTGTATATGTTTTTCCCAATGTGGCGTCTAACATTAGATGGGGAACCCCACCAAAATTTGGATTTGAGACTTTCCAATTACATCGCTAATCAGAGCTTGTATTTTTGCGGCCTTCTTGTTACATTGCGTTTTACACAAGGGGGGGTCGTCAACCTGTCGATCACGATCTACCAATTGATTGTGTGCAGGTGACGGGTAGATTGTGTCCCTTCCTGGTAATGAATAAGTGCACTTGTTAGTGTGTGAAATGCTACCATTTGAACTGTTTGTAACACTTGGGATGTTCCTTTATTAAATAAGAATTTTGATGGATCTTGGAGTGCAGCCATTTCTTCAGTGTTGTTTCCCTTACTTGCTGACCCCCTCCTTGTCCTACCCAACCTGGCTCAACCGGGCACGTGTACACAAGGTAGGGGCATGCAGACCACACTTTGAGCTGGCAGGTGAAAGTGATGGGCTGGCTTGTATGTGAATCTGAAAGTCAGAGGGCCCACCCACACTGTACCCCAGGAGGTAGTGAAAGCTGCAGGTGGTAGTAAGGTGGCCCCAGGTCACCGATGTTGCTGATTAACTGTTTTTGAGATGTGGAATCTCTGCGGGACTTCTAGGCTGCCGAGCGCTGTGGGTGTTGATTTCATCTGGAAGAATGTTTTTTGTGTAGGTTTCATGGGCACAATTAACACCCAAAGGCCAATTTTTCCACACCTGTTTGACAAGTGCATATTGAAATTTTTGACAGCAAGGCCAATTCTTGCTTTAGTCAAAATTACGGACACCCAAAGACCAATTTCTCCGCACCCGTTACTTCTATCCAAAGTCTGTGGAAGAGACACCAGAATTTATCTAAAAAATCTCTAATCTTGTTCCCAGTGCACTACATTGTGGCCTCATCATACAGACTGGCCCCCCAGGCCGTTGCTTACAAAATAAAGAAAGCTTGCAGGGAAAATGTCATTTTTTTGGCTTTATAAATGCAATTATTGCTGCAGCAGCTTCTATACACAGTACAGATGTGCCACTTTACAGGTAGACTAAGGGAAATTTTCATTTTTATGCTTTCTCTTTAGGCATCAATAAATCACTGCTCATTAAAAAATGAAGTTTTTTACAAACTATTTTTTCATTGATCAAAATAATCAAAAGAACCGCGCTAACAGATAAATAATATGAATGAGAATAAACCACAAACTGCCACAATTAATAAAAACTAATCATTAAAAGTATAACACAGTTTGTAAATGAAAAACACATAGTGTAATATATAGTCCAAACCAAATTGTGATAAGTGAAAACCATTAGTGACATAAAATAAAAAAATGAAAAAAATGAATAAAAATTAAATAACGATGACTATGAGAAGGAAAATCCTTGAAATCAAATAAATATACAGATGGTGATTGAAAAGTTCATCAGCAAGCACCCAGTGAAAAATCTGCCACCTATAAAAATGCACGCTTACCAAAGGCAAGCTTTAAACCAGCCTCTGTGTGGAAATCCACTCAGTGGGGACAACACCATCAATCTCTTCACAGAGGGAGGGCACCAGGAACTCTCCGTCAAATGAAACCGAATGGTCAACAAGGAGAACCCAAGGAAATAAAAAATACATTCTCCATAGTGTGAATTAGTATGAACTATTTATTAAAATAAAGGGATAATTGCACTTACATCAGAAAGCACAATCAAAAGCGTATAAAATAGGAACAGCCGGCTGGCCTGCATTCACCCGTTCACAGTGAGATAGAAACGATGAAGTCAGCGCGTCTGCCTTCTGACGTGCGTTTCGTCCTATTGGACGTTGTCATAGGAACCATAGGAAACCATAGGAAACGTACGTCGGAAGGCAGACGCGCTGACGTCATCGTTTCTATCTCAATGCAGGCCGGCCGGCTGTTCCTATTTTATACGCTTTAAATCGTGCTTTCTGATGTAAGTGTAATTATCCCTTTATTTTAATAAATAGTTCATACTGATTCACACTATGGAGAATGTATTTTTTATTTCCTTGGGTTCTCCTTGTTGACCATTCGGTTTCATTTGACGGAGAGTTCCTGGTGCCCTCCCTCTGTGAAGAGATTGATGGTGTTGTCCCCACTGAGTGGATTTCCACATAGAGGCTGGTTTAAAGCTTGCCTTTGGTAAGCGTGCATTTTTATAGGTGGCGGATTTTTCACTGGGTGCTTGCTGATGAACTTTTCAATCACCATCCGTATATTTATTTGATTTCAAGGATTTTCCTTCTCATGGTCATCGTTATTTAATTTTTATTCATTTTTTTCATTTTTTTATTTTAAGTCACTAATGGTTTTCACTTATCACAATTTGGTTTGGACTATATATTACACTATGTGTTTTTCATTTACAAACTGTGTTGTACTTTTAATGATTAGTTTTTATTAATTGTGGCAGTTTGTGGTTTATTCTCATTCATATTATTTATCTGTTAGCGCGGTTCTTTTGATTATTTTGATATATGTATTTTTGTTGCCTACAATTAGAACTGCAGCTCAGTATATTGGGAAGCACAGTAATCTCTTACTTTTTTATTTTTTCATTGATACATGCCAGGGCAGTACCCGGATTGTATGCCCAATTACTTCAAAATGGGCACTTTTGATTTTTCTAGTTCGGGTCCCATAGACTTCAATGGGGTTTGTTATTTGGTTCTGAACTTTCTCGATGTTCGAAAGTTTTGGTACAAACTGAACAGGGGGTTGTACGGTCCAACTCTAGATAACTCCATGGAGATGCATTTTCTTATATGCACCCTTACCCTCTAAATTATAAAAGTCAGCATTCCGTGTGATTCCAGTGAGCCTCTTCTTCTATAGACTTGTGTCCTTTCTAGGAGAAGAGGCTCATTGGAATCAAGTGGAAGGCTGACTTTTATCATTTAGAAGGTAAGGGTACAAATAAGAAAATACATCTTCATGGAGGTATCTTTTGATTCATTATAAATGTAAGCACATTATAGGAATGCAGTTTATGTACATACAGAGTTAAAAACATATTATACTAGGTGTTGAAGATCCTTGGAAGGACATTTTGTGGATTTTCAAGTGAAAGACATTAAAAGCTAGTGCCGATTTCATAACTGAGATTTTTTTCAGCTGCTGCTAAAATGAGAAAATTTGTTGTATTAGTGTTGGTCTATAGTGCACTAAATCTCATATAGGAATTTTTTTGTATAGTATCAAGAAGCCAGTTTAACTGAGCGTACATATATTGTGAATCCTTTTGGCACTGTTTGGTCCCAAATACCAAGGAATGCTCACCATTGGAAACGTGCTAGATATCCACTTTAACACAGGTATGTGCTCTTAAAGAACAGTATTGATCAACCAGCTCCAACAGGATTTAACATGTCATAAAATACCTATTTCTTGATATATATACTGAGACAGCTAGTTATGTACCATATTGAGAAACCGACAGCTAGAGTGGAATAACACATTTTATTCATTAACATGTACAGTATGTATACATTAAGTGTTGTGCATGGTAAATGTAAAATGTGTGAGCACAATAAATAACACACCATATTCAGCAGCAGCTGTATAAGAGCAGTCTGGTCTCCTCAACTAATATACATTTTCTTTACATCATTAATGCTCAACTCTTTATTTTCACAAAATTACAGCCATTTTTAACCGAGAGCCAATGAGGTTTTGAACATATGTACATTGGCTGAACACAGATCCTCATGCTTGTGTTAAAGCTTTGTGAGCTGAGACTAATATGTAGGAATATTTTAATGTGTATATTAGTGGTTTAATTGCATTTACAAAGTTTGATTCATATGATGCAATGCATCAGCTGCACAGTTTTAAAAAATGCACCCAGCTCCTGCATTTGGTGGCAGTGCTATTTCATGAAATACTTGTCCCAACAATCCTTGCAGAGAACTAGTCATGTGGGTGTGTAGGGGTGTTAAATTGTGGGTGGAGTTTGCAAAGAATCACAGATAACAATATATTGCTCAAATTCTTAAGGCTAAATTCACAGGGGGGGGGGGGGGGGGGGGATAAAAACACCCTGCGATTTCCAGGGACAAGAATTGGCAGATTCATGTAGCTGAAATGACAAGTATGTGCAAAGAACTATATCCACTCAGCCCATACATTGCAATGACAGGCTAATGATGTTCGTACTTATTTGTGACTGTTTGCACAGCCAGTAGTTACTTGCTGCAGACTGCAACCATCCATGATCTTCTGTCCCTACCCCACAGGTAATCGTTGCCTATGCACATATTTACGGCCGCTGTCAGCCTGTCAGGTTTTATTGCTGTTTGCAGCCATGACTGGATCTAGAGGGATGCTGGAGAGGGATGCACCCTCCCAGATTTGATTTGTGCACCCCTCCCCAAAGCCATAGTATGCTGACTCTGATGACCCCTATCCTCAGCTCTGCTAACTCCTGTACATTGCCCTGCTGACCCCTGTCCTCCACTCTGCAGACCCCATGCAATGCTGTTCTGACCCCTGTCCTCCACTCTGCTGACCCATACACTGGCATTCTGACCTCTGTCCTCTGCCCTATTGACCCCCTGTACACTGTCCTACTGATTCCTGTACACTCTCCCACCAACCTCTCAAACTTGCACTGCTGACCCCTGTGCACTGCCCTGCTGACTCCCTGTAAACTGCCCTGCTAGCCCCTGTCCTACATCCTGCTGACCCCTGTCCTTTGCCCTGCTGACCCCTGTCCTCAGCTCTGCTGAACCCTTTATACCGCTATGCTGACTCCCTGTACACTACCTTGCTGACCCCATCCTCCACCCTGCTGTCCACTGTCCTCTACTCTGCTGACCCCTGCCCTCCACCCTGCTGACTATTGTCCATTGCCCTGCCTACTCCGTTCTCCACCCTGCTGACCCCTGTCCTCTGACCTGCTGATGATCCCTGTCCTCTGCCCTGCTGACCCCTGTGTTCCACCCTGCTGACCCCTATCCTCCACCTTGCTTATCCCTGTCCTCCACCCTGCTGACCCCCATACTCTGTCCTATTGACCCTTGTCTTCTGACCTTCTGTACACTGCTGTACTGATTCCTGTATACATGCTCCTGCTGACTTCTCATCCTTTACCCTGCTGACCCCCTGTATGCTGCCCTGCTGACCCCTGTACACTGCCCTACAAACTAATGTCCTCTGTACACTGTCCTACAAATGGCTGGCCCTATCCTCTGCCCTGTTGACCCCCTGTACACTGCTCTGCTGAACTTCCATACCCTGCCCCCCTGACATTTTTTATTGCACCCCCTCATCAGACAGGCTAGATCTGATCCGGCTATGTTTACATCCCCATTAGGGAGATTCACAACCCTGTCCTGATGACTATTGTTGCCAAGACAGAAATTGAGTGGAAATCCAGAATGTTACAGCTGTCCCCAGAACAAGAGGTAAAGGGAAATCTTCCAGCGGTGATATCTGTTTCGGGGCAACTGTCTAATAGAAGAATTCCCCTTACTTTGGGAGACTTCCTGTTGCGTCTCTGGGAAAAGAGGTGAAAGGAAATCTCGCCAATGATATACAGACAGCAAAAAACAGTGTGGCAGAAGTTTAAACTTTTTTCTACTCTATCCAAAATTAGGAAATAAAGTTTGGGCTATGCATACACTTTAAAGTATATGTAAAACCAATAACTTAACTTTCATATACTGTAAGTGTAGTACTGCACAGAGTATAATGGCAGCAGCAGTCTCTGGTCAGCCCTCTAATCCTGACCAGCACAACAGTAGATATATCCAGCAAACTCTGTCCACACACCACTGCCCCCCTTCCCCAAGTCCTCTTCAATTGAGCACACCAGTCCCCTCACTCCTCTGGGTGATGTAGGGCTATGCTGCTCTAGACATTACATTCCACAGCAGCCTGCAAACAATTTATCTTTGCTCTGTTGCATCAGCCAATCACTGTCTTCCAATCTGCTCCAAACCCAGCCACTATGGCTGGCCCCTGCATTGGGGGAACTTTACAGATGAGCATTGCAAAGTGGTCTCCTTAAAGATAGCAGCTGCACTTCTGCATTAATGAATATTCAGTTTAACCCTGTACACACTGCAGGAGGATAATACAGCAGCAGCAAAGGAAGACGTTCCACATCAGTTTTTAACTACAGTCCAGGTTAAAAAAAACTTTAACACATTAATTTCAAAAGTGATTTTCAATATTTTTTATTTCTACAATAATTCACCTAATAATTCTCTTGCGATACCACCTTGACACAATACCCCAATGGAAAATGCAAATGCCAACACACATTGAGCAGACATGGTCCACCTCTGTTATTGTTGGAAAATCCCACCCTAGAAATGCCATGCAGCCATCACTGAAGAGCAAATATGTATTCTGGAAGTGTCTTCAAAGAGACTGCAGGAGATCAGAAGAGCTGAAATGCAACAGAGGATAAAAAAAGGTGAAAACAAGTATTTTATTTGTCAGTTGTTTAAGGTAAACAGTTCCTTAGGAAAGGAAATATTTTTTTTAGCCTTTAGAGCTTATCTAAACCCAAAAAACAAAAATCCAATATATATTGGATTTGGAGGCAGCATAATTTTTCTTTCTTTTTACTCAGTGAAACGGTTAGTAACACACTTTCTGTGTTAGGGTGTCAGCACTCATTTACTGTATGCTATCCAGGGCTTGGAACGCAGTTCCTGCACCTCCAGCACCAAATGTATGTAATAGCAAGGGGTGTGCAGGAGGGTCTATTGATGCTGTCTGCTGGGGGATTTATGGTCATTGGTGGGGATCTGTTTTTGTGTGATGGTCTATTATTGCTTGTGGGGGATCTGTTGTTGCTGGAGAGGGGTGTTTGTAGGGATCTACTGTTGAGGGAGAGGTCTATTGTTGCTGGCTGGTCTATTAATGCTGACCGCTGGGAGATCTGTTGATACTGCTGGGGGGGTTCTAATGTTTCTAAGTGTGGTATTTTGTTGTGGATGGTCCATTGTTTCTGTGTGGGGGGTCTATTGTTGTGTGGAGAACTATTGTTTCTGGGGTGGGGTCTATTGTTGCTGGGGGGAACTATTGTTACTGGGGTGGGGACCATTGTTGCTGGGGGAGTCTATTGTTGGGTGAGGGCTCTATTGTTGCTGGGAGGGGAACCTATTGTTGTTGGCTTGGAGTCCATTGTTGCTGGGGTAGTCTATTGTTGAGTGAGGGAGCTATTGTTGATGGGGTGGGGTCTATTATTGCTGGGAGGGGAATTTTTGTTGCTTGGGAGGACCTATTGTTGTTGGGGTGGGGTCTATTATTGGTGGGAGGGGAATCTATTGTTTCTTGGGAGGATCTATTATTACTGTTGCTGGCTCCAGTGCATCTATTTTTTACTGCTTTTCTTGTTATTAGACAAGAACAAATTCCATACAAATTATTTAGCAAATGATACTTGGGGCAGTACTGGGAGGTGGGTAGGGGGTGGAATCAAGGGACAGTGCTTGGAGGTGGGAAGGGGGCGGAGACAAGGGGGGACTCAGAAGGGGGGAGTTCCTGCACCTATTCTCTGAGAAAAAAAAGCCCTGATTCTATCTATGGAAAAGCAATGTTGTCAACCTGGGATTCACTCCTGATTTTGACTACAAACACTTCCTTTTTGTCCTCATCTCCATTACATAGAGAGGAGGGGTTGTGACGCTAGCTAGGAAAGCTGACAACATTATCTAAGATTTCAGTTTTGTACACAGTAAGTTAGAAGAACACTGGAAGTCTAGCAAGATCAACAGGTAATTTCTGTACTTGCATCAAATATACTTAACCTAAAAAAGAAAACTAATGAAGGTACCGCATTTAAGGACCAAAATGCAGCAATATACAGTATTACTTTCTTGTTCTAGATTTAGATGTAGATATACTTTAAAATAGAACTAATAACTAACCTATTTTTTTAATTTTGCATAGAGTAAGGGATAGTTATAACCTCTGTTATAGTTTTTAGTCCTATTTTTAGTCCTATTGGGGAGATTTTCCTTCACTTTCTGTTCCATAGCTGTAACAAGTAACAAGTAACAAGTGAAGTAACATATATATATATATATATATATATATATATATATATATATATATATATATATATGGTTTCTTGTTCTTTATGTTGCTATGATACTAATAGTATATATTTACATTGTGGAATCTATTACCCATGCAACTTAAAACTCTCTGAAGAAGGACTTACAATGGTCTGAAACATGTAAGGTGTCCATGCCTGTGTGCGCTTAGGCTAGCCCGTTAGCTCCACGAGGGCAACCACTCTCTGACATACATGATGATTTTTGGGTACTTTGTATCGCACTCACATTTGATTTTTATCTGATGTTATACTATACAGTACATGTCTTTTTGTTTTGTTTTTTTGGTACAATTTGTCATTTATTTTTATGATGTTTCAATAAAATTTGTATTTTTTTACTTACCTGGTCGGTCTATTTAACAGTCCCTGAGGGGTTCACTGTGCCTTCGGAACTAGGTGTTTTCTTTTGCAATAGCTAAAACAAGAAGTGAGCTAAAAAAACGGCCAATGTGAGAGAATTTCAGGTGATCACCAGGGTCACCAGAACAGCTTGACCTCTATTACTGTTCTGGGGGCAACTCAAAATTTGGGATTTTCTTTTACTTTCACTTTTGGTAAAAATGGTAAACAGGCCAAATAGAAAGGATCTGGGCAACTGATGGCAGTAAAAGTCTAATAGGTGTTACCTCTACACTTTATCCAAAACTGAAAAAAGTTTTGCCTTTAGTCATATTTTAAAGTGGTATTAAACTCAAAACCCAAAATGTATACATTACAGCTCACCAATTTTCAGATATGATGGCTGCATTTTTTTTCTTTTTTTAACCTTTTTTTTTCAACTGGTGAGCTGGCCAGTAAGTCTGTTATTTTTCCACTTACTTTACCAGACCAAGCTGTCCAGGCAAAGTGGCATTTAGATGGTTGAGACAAACCATTTAACATGGACTGGGGTGCTTACAGAAGTCATCTTTTATTTATTTAGGAAAAACCTTTATCCTAAAAAGAAAAAACCTGTTTGCTGTAACTGCTTATAAAGTGTTAGCTGGAGTTCAACTTCAATTTGTTAGTTAAGTCTATCTAAATATTCTAGAACATATAACACTACCCTCTTCCCAGACTGACCATGCTGCTGTCCAAAGGTGTTTGCTTGACTACTTCATTCAGAATGCAGACACCTCAATACAGAAGGTGTGTTACTGGTAGGATCACCAGGGGAAATAAAGGGGAAAAAAATAGCCACTACACCTATTTATTGGTAAGCTGCAATGTGTTACAAAAAAATTTTTGTTTTTGTGTTTAATACCACTTAGGTTTTTCAACTAGCTCTAAATCAGTTATCCCTATTTTAAAAAAATATTCTACTTTTCTAACTGGTCAAAGTTCTTTTTTTGACCTTTATGCCAATAATTAAGAAAAAAAGCAAGTAACATTTTCTTCCTTTCTAAATTAACTGTCACTGAAACATTCTTTGTAAGCTTATTTGTCCTATTTTATTTTTTTTATTTAATCTGATTCACTATGCTTTTTGTCGCTTCTTTAATCATTCCACAGTACGCAGAAGGTCACAGGGATAAATATCACCCTCTTCGACAGAAGAGAGAAACAGTTGGCTGCACAAAAACACTTTTCACTTGGTAAATTCAAATCAAGTTTCATGAAAAGTGGATCACAAACATCTGCTTTCGTTATAATTATATTTCTATTTCAGCTGCAACAAGCTATTTACAGCCAAGCCTGTTCATAAGGAGCTTTATAATTAAGCAAACAGAATAAAATCTTTTTATAGGATGTAGATCTAAAGGGTGATAATCACAGCAAAATATACAGCAACAGTTACAAAATAGAACGTTTAACGCGGGATACATTGTTACTGACATGCTCAATAAAGCCTGACATTCCTTTGTTCAGCAAGGAAAGAAGATATATTTTCTGCACAAAAAGTGTAAACTTTTTAAGTATAGAGTATAGTATAAAAAGATTGTTTTCACATTTGGGTATTTACTATTTACATAGTGGTTTTAAAATAAGCACAGTAAAAAAAATAAATAAATAAATAAATAAAAAGAAAGAAACAAACGCCAACTTTTGAATGGTGTTAGAAAATGACATTGAATTGTAGAAAATGACAACTTATGAAACTCAAAATCTGTGGGTTTGTACAACTGTTTTATTGTTTGCTGTTTTTTACAGCCCAAAAAACACAGCATCATTTTATCACCTCTTGACTGGCCATTATACACTGAGCAAAATTATAAAATGCAACACTTTTGTGTTTGCCCCTATTTATCATGAGCTGAACTTAAAGATCTACGACTTTTTCTATGTACAAAAAAGGCCTATTTCTCTCAAGTATTGTTCACAAATCTGTCTAAATCTGTGTTAGTGAGCACTTCTCCTTTGCCGAGATAATCCATCCACCTCACAGGTGTGGAATATCAGGATGCTGATTAGACAGCATGATTATTGCACAGGTGTGCCTTAGGCTGACCACAATAAAAGGCCACTCTAAAATGTGCAGCTTTACTGTATTGGGGGGTCCGAAAACCAGTCAGTATCTGGTGTGACCACCATTTGCCTCACGCAGTGCAGCACATCCCCTTCGCATAGAGTTGATCATTTTGTTGATTGTGGCCTGTGCAAAGTTGCTGGATATTGTGGCATGCCTAAAGCACACCTGTGCAATAATCATGCTGTCTAATCAGCATCTTGATATGCCACACCTGTGAGGTGGATGGATTATCTCGGCAAAGGAGAAGTGCTCACTAACACAGATTTAGACAGATTTGTGAACAATATTTGAGATAAATAGGCCATTTGTGTACATAGAAAAAGTCATAAATCTTTGAGTTCAGCTCATGATAGATGGGGCAAACACAAAAGTGTTGTGTTTATAATTTTGCTCAGTGTACTTAAAATGTAGGTGTAAGGCCCTGTATGCATGACCGGTTTTCCCGTCGGAATAAACTCTGAAGGTTTTTCCAACGGAGTTCCGACGGAATTCTGCTCAAGCTGTCTTGCATACACATGGTCACACCAAATTCCAACCGTCCAGAACACGGTGACGTACAACACATACAACAGGACTAGAAAATGGAAGTTCAATAGCCAGTAGCCAATAGTTTCCGTCTCGTACTTGCTTCAAAGCATGCATCATTTTTGGTATGTCGGAACAGCATACAGACGATCGGTTTTCCCTATAGGAATTGGTTCCGTCGGAAAAATTTAGAACATGTTCTCTTTCTAGGTCCATCAGAATTTTCGATGTAAAAAGTCTGATGGGGCATACACACAATCAGAATATACAATGAAAAGCTCCCGTCTGACTTTTTCTGTCGGACATTCCACTCATGTGTGTAGAGAGCATAACAGTTCTGAGGCTGTTTATAAATGTCCTTGTTCTCAAAGGAGTGCATGTGAAGGTGTGCCTACAGTGCATATGATCTTACCGTCATTAGACTCCTGGTTTGGTCCCAACACATGTTTGGACTGAAATTTGCTTGTTTGGGTGTTTGTCTGAACATCAGCCTTTCAACCCATCCAGCAGGAGCCGAATATCATATATAGAAGTGGGTTTTTCTCCTGTTACTACATATGACAGAAAATGAGAGAAGCTGCACAGCTTCTCTCATTTTCTATCTATTATTGTGTGTATCTCACTTCAAGCTGCGGCTTTGTTTATTATTATTATTATTATTATTATTATTATTATACAGTATTTATATAGCGCCAACAGTTTACGTAGCGCTTTACAACTTGAGGGTAGACAGTACAAATACAATACAATTTGATACAGTAGGAATCAGAGGGCCCTGCTCCTTAGAGCTTACAATCTAAGAGGGAAGGTCAAGAGATACAAGAGGTAATAACTGTGGGTGATGTGCTGATTGAGAAGATAAATGTACAGTTGTTAGGTGGGGGCCAGATAGGCTTCTCTGAAGAGATGAGTTTTCAGGGATCGTCTGAAAGTGGATAAAGTAGGAGAAAATCGGACGGATTGGGGTAGAGCATTCCAGAGGATGGGGGAGGCTCTGGAGAAGTCCTGAAGGCGAGCATGGGATGAGGTGACAAGGGAGTTTGAGAGCAGGAGATCTTGGGAGGAGCGAAGAGAACGATTAGGTTGGTATTTTGTGACTAGGTTAGAGATGTAGCTAGGGGCCAGGTTGTGGATGGCTTTGTAGGTTATAGTTAGTATTTAATTCGGTGACTGAGTGGCAGCCAATGGAGGGATTGGCAGAGGGGTGTAGCAGACGCTGAGCGGTTTGTGTGGTGGATGAGCCTGGCCGCAGCGTTCATGATGGACTGAAGTGGGGATAGCCTATTTAAAGGTAAACCAATGAGGAGGGAGTTGCAGTAGTCAAGGCGGGAGATGACCAGGGAGTGGATTAGAAGCTTTGTGGTGTCATTGGTTAGGAAGGGGCGTATCTTGGAGATGTTGCGAAGACAGAGGCGGCAAGCTTTGGATAGTGATAGAATGTGGGGTCGAAAGGTTAGTTCAGAGTCCAGGATTACACCTAGGACCTTGGCGTGGGGAGATGGGTTGATAGTTGAGCCGTTGATCTTGACAGGGAGATCAGGGGAAGTGGCACCTGAGGGAGGAAATATCATGAGCTCGGTTTTGGATAGGTTGAGTTTGAGAAAGTGATGTGACATCCAGGCTGATATGTCTGCTAATAAGTTGGTAATGCGTGAGGAGACAGATGGAGAGAGCTGGGGGGTGGAGAGATAGATTTGGGTGTCATCAGCGTAGAGATGATATTTAAAGCCGTGGGAGGCAATCAACTGACCCAAGGAGGTGGTGTAGATTGAGAAAAGGAGAGGTCCGAGAACAGAACCTTGGGGGACCCCAACGGAAAAAGGAAGAGGAGAGGAGGAAGTAGAGTTGTAAGTGACAATGAAGGAGCGGTGGGATAGGTAGGATGAGAACCAGCGAAGAGTACAGTCACGGAGACCAAAGGAGTGGAGTTTTTTGAGGAGGAGGGGGTGGTCCACTGTGTCAAAGGCAGCAGAGAGATCCAGGAGAAGTAGTACAGAATAGTGTCCATTGGCTTTAGCCATTAGTAGGTCATTTGAGAGTTTAAGGAGAGCAGTTTCCGTGGAGTGTTGAGGGCGAAAACCGGACTGAAGGGGATCAAGAAGTTTATTCATGGTCAGATGGTCGCTTAATCGGTTGTAGACCAGTCTTTCAAGAAGTTTGGAGGAGAAGGAGAGTAAGGAGATGGGACGTAAGTTGTTGAGATTGGTGGGATCCAGTGAGGGCTTTTTTAGTATGGGGGTGACTAGCGCATGTTTTAGAGAGTTTGGGAAGATGCCACAAGAGAGGGAGAGGTTGAAAATGTGAGTTAGAGAGCGTAGAATCGAGTCAGAGGGTGAGTGTAGCATTTGCGAGGGAACAGGATCCAGGGGGCAAGTGGTTAGATGAGTGCTAGATAAAAGTTTAGCAACCTCAGTAGTAGTAGCAGGGTTGAATGAGGGAAGTAATGATTGTATCTGTGGACATGGGGTGTTGCATGGGGGAGGTTTTTGCACATTGGCGATCTCCTCATGAATTGTATCAATCTTAGTTTTGAAGTGATTGGCAATCTCCTGGGCAGTGAGTGAGTTGGTGGGTGGAGGCAGTGGAGGACAGAGTAGAGTGTTGAAGGTAGAGAAGAGTTGACGTGGACTGGATGAGAAGGTGTTGATGAGTGTGATAAAGTAGGTCTGTTTGGCAGTGTGAAGGCAGGAGTAGTATTTTAGGAGGGCAAATTTATATTGTGTGAAGTCTTCCTGAGTCTTAGTCTTGTGCCACAGGCGCTCAAGAGCGCGGCTACGTTTTCTGAGACTTCTGGTGTCATCTGTTTGCCAGGGTTGTAGCAGTCGGGGCCTAATTCTGCGTGTAGTGAGGGGGGCCAGCTTGTCTAGGGAGGAAGACAGTGAGCTGTTGTAAATGAAAGTAGCTAGGTTGGGGCAGGACAGGGGGGAGATTTTGTCATAGAGGTGATCAGTAGCAGAGTAGAGAAGAGAAGGGTTGAGGTGGCGAAGGTTTCTGCGTGTAACTGTTAGGCGGTTGGAGGGAGAAGAGGTGGAAGACAAGGAGAGAGCAAAACTAATAAGGTGGTGATCAGAGAGTGGGAGTGGATTGTTGGAAAGGTTGCACGGAGTGCACAGATAGGAGAAGGCAAGGTCAAGGGTGTTGCCATTGGAGTGGGTAGGAGCCTGTATCCATTGCTTCAGGTCAAGCGATGAGGTTAGACTGAGAAGTTTAGAAGTAATAGTAGTGTTAGTGTTGACAGGGATGTTGAAGTCCCCAAGAATAATTGTGGGGATTTCAGAAGAGAGAAAGTAGGGTAGCCAGGCAGAGAAGTCATCAAGAAAGGCTGATACCGGTCCAGGGGGCCGGTAGATGACAGCAATTCTTAGAGAAATGGGAGAGAAAAGACGAATGCAGTGTGCCTCAAAAGAGGAGAGTGTCAGAGAGGGAGGTGGGTGAAGAACCTGATAGGTGCTGCATGGGGCTAGAAGGATTCCCACTCCACCTCCCTTCCGTCCACTTGGTCTGGGGGAGTGAGTCCAGAGAAGGCCCCCATGGGAGAGGGAAGCAGGAGAAATAGTATCCGATTCATGAAGCCAGGTTTCATTATTTATTTATGCTGGTACACTAGCGTGTTTTTTTTGCCTAATACTATATATGACAGCTTTCTCCTCTGTCACGGTTATTATAGGAAGCAGCAGGTGCAGGGACACTCTGTGTCCTTAGCAACAGTTGACATTATCCACATACATTTACTGGCCTGAGAATCCCTGGCCATGTTAACGACATGTCAAGGAAACCAGTGTAGGTTTTCAAAAAAATTCATACCAGGCCCTTCAAGTCAAAAGTGACCCCCCTCTAAAACCTACACCAGGACTCTGCTACCTGTAGTCCCACCTGCTCATCCCAGAGATGTACCCAAAGCCATTTATTTCCATGTGAGTGGATATTGTTAAATTTACAAGTTATGCGCTGCGCTTGGGTGACCCCAAAAACAAAATTAATAATAACCAACTCTGTGCTTACTAGTGCGATAATATTAAATACAAATAATATGAATGCTGAATAAATAAACAAGGTGTGAAAAAACAAGTGCTTGTTACACCATAAATTAGTGCTTAATAGTGCTTGTTACACCATACATAGTGTCTTAATCAACATAAAAAGTGCTTAGTGCTCAATATAAAGTATCCTGCTTTTTTAAATGAAAAAATTAATAAATAATGAAAAAAGTTCTCTTTGGCACTCTAAATAGTGCGTGCAAATAATGTCCAGCAGTGATAATAAAACAATGCGTGCAGGTGGTGTTCAGCTGTGACAACAATCCAACATCATGCCGAAGATATCCTGAGTGCTGCAAAACATGCCCCTGTGCTCCTTCATGACCCCCTTAAGCTAATGTGCTCACCTCAGAGCATGTGACTCAGCTTCTACCCTGAGTCCAAATACGCTTTGGAGCCACCCCTGAGCTCAGTCTCAGTGTCTGCTGCACTCCTCCAGCTGGAAACAATGTGGCTCCATACATATATACATGAAAAGGAAACTATATAGTGTAATATAGTCAAAATACTTTTATTAAAAGAAAACGCTCCCCACACCGGGGTACTCACATGGCACTGGTGCGTCAGTGCACCATACTATAACAGCTTTCTATGCAAAATCACTGGATGTTTGGTGCGGTATGCTGTGCTGGGACAGCGCACGTGGGACACGTGATCCCTGTGTTGAAGACGCATAGGGGAGGGGCCAGGACGGAGAGACTGACACAGACTTTACACCAGCGCTGTCCCAGCACAGCATACCACACCAAACATCTAGTGATTTTGCATAGAAAGCCTTTATAGTATGGTGCACTGACGCACCAGTGCCATGTGAGTACCCCGGTGTGGGGAGCATTTTCTTTTAATAAAATATTTTGACTATATTACACTATATAGTTTCCTTTTCATTTATATGTATGGAGCCACATTGTTTCCAGCTGGAGGAATGCAGCAGACACTGAGACTGAGCCCAGGGGTGGCTCCAAAGCGTATTTGGACTCAGGGTAGTAGCTGAGTCACACGCTCTGAGGTGAGCACATTAGCTTAAGGGGGTCATGAAGGAGCACAGGAGCATGTTTTGCAGCACTCAGGATATCTTCAGCATGATGTTGGATTGTTGTCACAGCTGAACACCACCTGCGCGCATTGTTTTATTATCACTGCTGGACATTATTTGCACGCACTATTTAGAGTGCCAAAGAGAACTTTTTTTCATTATTTATTAATTTTTTCATTTAAAAAAGCAGTATACTTTATATTGAGCACTAAGCACTTTTTATGTTGATTAAGACACTATGTATGGTGTAACAAGCACTATTAAGCACTAATTTATGGTGTAACAAGCACTTGTTTTTTCACACCTTGTTTATTTATTCAACATTCATACTATTTGTATTTAATATTATCGCACTAGTAAGCACAGAGTTGGTTATTATTAATTTTGTTTTTGGGGTCACCCAAGCGCAGCGCATAACTTGTAAATTTATCCTATGCACGTTATATGAAGCGTGATTAGCGCATGCAGCTGGAGGTAGCACAAGCAAGGCATAAGATCATTGTGGCTCACAGAATTTGATGAGTGGATATTGTTTCTACAATAAATTCCCAGAGGCGCCCCTCTTGTTTAAAATCTACACCAGACCCTTATCCAAGCATGCAACCTGGAAGACCAGGAAAGGGGGGATGAGCATATGCTCCCCTTCTACTGAACCATAACAGGCCACATACTTTCAGCATGGGGGGAGCCTCTTGGCAAAACACTTTGTCACCATGTTAATGGTGGCTGTGTGGGTCTGTGGGCTGGAGACTTATTGGAATCTGGAAGTCCCCTTTAACAACAATACATAGTACCCCTGCTCTTTCACAAAAAAAGACAGTAAACACACATTCGAGTTTTAGTCCTTTTTTTACGAAGAACACTAGAAGGACATTGTCCGTTATTAAAAAAAGGCCCCTTAAAAAGTTCCACAATGTACTGTAACTCCACCATCAATCATGTCATCCAGCGATGGAGATATATATCAATCACAATAAACAATGTCTTTGAATTTCAGGGAAGACTCCACATTTGTCATTAAACACAGTTTTGTTTGATCCAGCATGATCATGTTGCTGTGATAGTATTTGTACTTTCATGGGGCAATTTAGGAAACAGTGATTACAGGTCAATTGGCTTCAATATAAATCACACAAATAGGAAACATAAGGGGAATACAAAGACACCGAATTTCAAAAGAACCAACTTCCCTAAACTACAAACCTTGCTAGAAGGCATGAACTGGGATAAAATCTTAGGAACAAAGAACACGGATGAGAGATGGGTTTGCTTTAAGAGCATATTAAAAAAGGGCATTAGCCAATGCATCTCATTGGGTAATACATTTAAAAGAGCGAACAAAAGTCCTGGATGGCTTAACTCCAATGTAAAAATGCAATAAAAAATGTAAGGGTGCAATTAGGGCAACTGAGATAGAACACGAAAGACACATAGCAGAGGAGAGCAAAAAAAAATCCCAAGAAATTTTTTAAGTATATAAACAGTACAAAAAAAAAGGACAGACCATTTTGGCCCCATAAAGAATGAGGAAGGACAACTGGTTACAAAGGATGGGGAGATGGAGAAGGTATTGAATTTATTCTTCTCATCAGTCTTCACAATAGAATCGGGGGGCTTTAGTAACCAAAACTGCAGTGTTTATCCTTATGACACATCACAGGAAGCACCTCTAAAATTAAACTAGGGAAACTTAACATTAATAAATCACCGGGACCAGATGGCTTGCATCGGAGGGTACTTAGGGAACTCAGTCAAGTAATTGCCAGACCATTGTTCCTCATTTTTACTGACAGTCTACTGACTGGAGTGATACCAGGTGATTGGAGAAAAGCCAATGTAGCACCAATATTTCAAAAGGGCCCAAAATACATCCCTGGGTATTACAGACCAGTTAGCCCAACATCAATAGTATGCAAGCTTTGGAGGGGATGATAAGAGACGATATACAAGATTTTAGTAACGAGAACGGTATCATTAGCAGTAATCAGCATGGATTCATGAAGAATCGTTCTTGCCAAAGCAATCTATTAACCTTCTATGAGGAGGTGAGTTGCCATCTAGATAAAGGAAGGCCCGTAGACATGGTGTATCTGGATTTTGCAAAAGCATTTGACACAGTTCACCATAAACGTTTACTGTACAAAATAAGGTCAAATGGCATGGACCATAGGGTGAGTATATAGATTGAAAACTGGCTACAAGGGCTAGTTCAGAGGGTGGTGATAAATGGGGAGTACTCGGAATGGTCAGAGGTGGGTAGTGGGGTCCCCCAGGGTTCTATGCTGGGACCAATCCTATTTATTTTGTTCATAAATGACCTGGACAATGGGGTAAACAGTTCAATCTCTGTATTTGCGGATGATACTAAGCTAAGCAGGGCAATCACTTCCCTGCAGGATGTGGAAACCTTGCAAAAAAATGAATGAGGTGGGCAACTACATGGCAAATGAGGTTTAATGTAGAAAAATGTAAAAAAATGCATTTGGGTGGCAAAAATATGAATTTGATCTATACACTGGGTGGCGAACCTCTGGGGGAATCTAGGATGGAAAAGGACCCGGGGGTCCTAGGAGATAGGCTCAGCAATGGCATGCAATGCCAAGCTGCTGCTCACAAAGCAAACAGAATTTTGGCATGCATTAAAAAGGGGATCAACTCCAGAGATAAAATGATAATTCTCCCGCTCTACAAGACTCTGGTTGGGCCACACCTAGAGTATGCTGTCCAGTTCTGGGCACCAGTCCTCAGGAAGGCTGTACTGGAAATGGAGCGAGTACAAAGAAGTGCAACTAAGCTAATAAAGGGTCTGGAGGAAATTAGTTATGAAGAAAGGTTGCAAGCACTGAACTTATTCTCCCTGGAGAAGAGACGCTTGAGAGGGGATATGATTTCAATTTATAAATACCATACTGGTGACCCCACAATAGGGATAAAACTTTTTAGCGGAAGGGAGTTTAACGAGAAACGTGGCCACTCATTAGAAAAGAGGTTTAACGCTAAACAACATAGAGGGTTCTTTACTGTAAGAGCGTCAAGGGTGTGGAATTCCCTTCCACAGGCGGTGGTCTCAGCAGGGAGCATCGATAGTTTTAAAAAACTAGATGAGCACCTGAACGACCGCAGCATACAGGGATATACAATGTAATACTGACATATAATCACACATAGTTTGGACTTGATGGACTTGTATCTTTTTTCAACCTCACCTACTATGTAACTATGTAAAATTTATTGCCAGTAGAGCTGCAGCTCACAGTCAGAGGGTGGTGCTGGGAACCCTTAATATTTTTTTTAAATTTAGTGCAAAACAAGTTCCAAGAGCAACATAGCAGGTAATGCCGCGTACACATGATCGGAATTTCCGACCACAGATGTTCGATGTGAGCTTGTTGTCGGAAGTTCCGACCGTGTGTCGGCTCCATTGGACAATTTGTGTCGGAATTTCCGACAACAGATGTTTGAGAGCTGGATCTCAAATTTTTTGACAACAAAATCCGTTGTCGTAACTTCCGAGCGTGTATAGACAATTCCGATGCACAAAATTCCACGCATGCTCTGAATCAAGTACGAGATGGAAGCGCGCAGTCTGGTAAAACTAGCGTTCGTAATGGAGATAGCACATTCATCACACTGCATATTTTTTAATCTTTTAATGCAGCGCATTCTCTTCTTCTTTATAATGCTAGAATAATGAAGTTGTTTTGCTGCTGATATTCACACAGAGTTCTGACACACTGATTTCTTTATTATTTCTCGTGATCTCCTGAATAATCTATTTTTTTTTTCCGCCAGATCTCCAGAATAATGTTTCTGTTTTTTTTATAGTGATCTCCTTTTTTTCTTTTTTAATCATGATCTCCTGATTGTTTTTTTAATGTTTTTTTCTAGTGATCTCCATAATATTTTTTTTCGTTTTGTGTGTCAACACCATTATTATGTTATATTTGTTAACCTCAAGGAGATTGGTTGGTGTCCCTTGTTAATTTGACATTGTATTTTTGAAATGTACCTGCCTACTCACAAACAAACTGTCCTTTTTGAACTAAAACACATAGCCAAGTATTTGTGAAAAAAACTAGACATTTATTAGGGATCATAACAAAATAAAGAGGAAGGCAACGCTGGATAAACTGTTGAAATTGGTGAAGCCTTTGTACCCCAGGGCAGACATCAATTATTTGACAGGCCAAATTGGTAGCCTGAGGAGTCCATTTAATAGGGAGCACAATCCGGTCCAGGATTGCACTTGCACTTGTGAAAGGATTTTCTTCTACTGTCCCGAGTCTTTTCTCCCCTATGTGAATAAAAAAAAGGTATACTTAGCACACAGATATTTGAGGCAAGAAATATGAATATGAAAAATCATTTGAAGTGTTGTGCAATTGTCTGTTTTGGCAGAGTTCCAAGCTGAAGACATGATTTTTTCCCTTTCTTCAAGCTAGAATACTTAACTTTTTTGGTAAAGTTTCCCACATGGAGACACCCTTAGTATCCACTGGAACACCTGTGTGGGACACCCTAAAAAGGGTGTTCTGGTGTCCCACACTAGTGCTCCTGTGTCCAGATGTGTAAACAGCTGTGGAGTGTCCTGCAGACTTTCACAACTTTACTCATGATTTTGGCCTTTCTCACATTTTGGTTTCTGTACGGTCCATATTTGTATATAAAGCGTAATATGCCTGCGTCGTACGTACGATCTGTGAGCGGCGGACAGAGTAGCGTAAGCATCGATCATGCTAACGAAGATACAATTTTAACTTGGGGCATCAGTGGCCTATACAGCTTATAGATTGAGGCCTATATTGGGACAAGATTAGGAGAGTTTAGCCTGACATTATGGTTTGTCTTGCAGATAAAATAGATAGATTCGACGAACATGACTTCCTCCCCAACTTCATTGGTAAATACAGGGAGCTGCCCTGTCTGTGGCAGGTGAAACACCCTTTTTATAATAAAGAGAAAGGCAGCGCTGTATCACTTGCTGGAATTGGTGAAGCCGGTGATTCCCACGGCAACCATCCCCTACTTGAAGTGCAAAATTGGTGGCCTGAGGAGCACATATAATAGGGAGGGCAAAAAGGTCCAGGATTCCATGAGATCAGGAGCAGCAGCAGATGACATTTATGTCCCCAGGCTGCGTTTTTTGCCAGACCGGACTGAAATCAGGCCATCACTCTCAACCCTTCCTTCCACTCTTCCTACCACTCTTCCTTCCACCTCAGATGAGGCTTCAGAAGTCCAACCTGGGTCTTCCACCCAGGAAGATGTGGAGGAGCCCAGCTTGAGCCAGGTATAGCTTTGTTCAACATATTTCTTGTCAAAAATTAATGATGTTAACTAGATGTATTATTGATTACTAATTTCTGATTTAACAAAGTGGTTTACATATCAATAGACAGTAGTAGCCAAAAATGATTGGGACAAGAATGACAAATGCTGGTGTCAGAAGGATAATCTTTTCTATTTGTTAACATTCAATTTGCAACAGTCATGAGCTCAAAATTGTGTGTGATTGATGACCAAAAAACTAAAACTATGTCCCATTTTCCTACACAGGAAAGTCTCAGCCAGGAGGAGGGCGTGGAAAGTCTCAGCCAGGAGGAGGCCGTGGAGGAGGCCGTGGAACACCATAATCTCCCCTCCGGGATTTAGAAAAGATAAAGGAAAACATCAATGATGTTCAACAAAAAATTAAGAACATCATTGATGTTTTAGGCAGAATCTAAAACACACAAAAATTGTACCGTTTTGTTGAGGACTTTTTTATTTTGATTCAAGTTTTAAAGTATTTTAAAAGCCAAATTTAGAAGATGCATACAGTGGGGGTTATTTACGAAAGGCAAATCCACTTTGCACTGAAAGTGCACTTGGAAGTGCAGTCGCTCTAAATCTAAGGGGTAAATCTGAAATGAGTGGAAGCTCTGCTGATTTTATCATCCAATCATGTGCAAGCTAAAATGCTGTTTTTTATTTTCCTTGCATGTCCCCCCTCGGATCTACAGCGACTTCAAGTGCACTTGCAGTGCAAAGTGGATTTTCCTTTAGTAAATAACCCCCAGTGTGTCAACATGTGCTATCTGCCATCACGGGATATCAAGGTATGTGTTTTGGGGGTGCAACCCCTTCCTCGCAACTCAAGTGGGTGAGAGGAAGGGGTTGCACCCCCCGAAACACGTCCATTGATCCCCCATGAATGTTGACATTAGGCATGAGATCAGGAGGGAAATCCACATTTTCACTCCCAATTTGTGTGCATGCTCAAAATTTGGCTTTTACAGGGGTGACATCACCCCATCTGATGAAGGCAAGATCAACACAGTTTTAACATACTAATGTCTGATATTGCCTTCACTTTTTCAAAGTTGAACTTTGTAAGTTCCTGAGTTGTGTATGTTATGGTTTTAAATATACCTGTTTAACCAAAAAAAAGGATATTTATAATGTCAACCATAAAAATGTTATACACCAAAGATGTTGGTTTGTTCAAAAACCCTTTTCTAACGCACATGTGAATGTGTACAGAGTAAAATGTTTTATACTCAATAATGTGTGGCTTCTTCTTTCAATGCTCAATGCCAGTTTTTGGAGTAAGTTTGTGTTTACAGTGACAATGGGGGTTATTTACAAAAGGCAAATCCACTTTGCACTACAAGTGCACTTGTAGTGCGAAGTGGATTTGCCTTTAGTATATAACCCACACAGTGCTCTAAAATTGGCTCCAATCAGGCCATTTTAGGGACTCCAAACAATTAATTCATGGTGCTGAAAAGGATGTTTATTTTTATCATTAATGCATTACATACAGTAACAACAAAAACAATGTGTGTGTGTGTAGCAGACCCACAACATAATAGTTAGCTGAAGAAGAGGTTGTCACTTCTCGTATCAAATAAATTACATTTACTATTGAAGAAAATGTCCAAAAAAAAAGCCCAATGGAGAACCTAGGAGACAGCTAAAAGAAACACAAGCAGGAAATCAAATTAAATATTAGTTCATTTTAAAATAAAAATGTATTTGAAAAATGTTTTATACATTTGCTGGCATATCAATGGCCCCCCTAGCCGTAAAGTACTCCACATATTTTTGTCTGACTTTGCAGGTGCTTTGGGGGGGGAAGCCAGGACAGCCAGCTTCAAGTGCCTTCAGGGTTGCTTGATCTGGAAATCCGGCCTCAGGCCCAACTGAGGCCACATAGTTCGTAGCATTTTTCCTTAGGAAATTGTAAAAAATGCAGCAGGCAAGCACTATATGGTTGAGTTTATATTCCGCCATGTGTATGGGTGTTAGAAATAGGCGGAACTGGCTGGCCATTATGCCGAATGCATTCTCCACCACTCTTCTGGCTCTGGTCAGCTGGTAGTTAAAAACCCTCTGGTCCGGGGTGAGGGTCCTCATCAGGAATGGCCTCATGAGATGGTCACCTAGCCCAAACACTTCATCAGCGATGAACACAAACGGAAGACCAGCCACGTTGTCTTATGCAGGTGGCAAGCCCAAGCCATCGATGACTCCACCATCCGACATCTGGCCATTCTTCCCCACGTCCACATACAAGAACTCGTATGTCACCGACACCACCGCCAACATCACTATACTATTAAATCCCTTGTAATTATAATAGTATGACCCCAAGTTGGGGGGTGGGACGATGTGGACATGTTTCCCATTGATTGCCCCTCCGCAGTTGGGAAAGTCCCACCGCTGGGCAAAGTGGGATGCCACAGTCTGCAATTCCTGTGGGGTTGAAGGAAACTGTGGAGTCAAACAAGAAAAAAAAATAGTACTATTGCACATAAACATTGCAAGCAGATTAGACACAAACATTCTTGGCCAACATAAGTATAACATTTATTTTAAGGAGTATTTAAAGACAAAAGTATAAGGTCCACTTATCAGATTCCTCCTCCCCTCTAATGGCCCAGTGTAAAAATTTTATGGTGGGGGGGGGTGTGATATGTTTTGGACAGGTAACTGTCTCCACTTCATTGAGAGATGAATGCATAAATAATGTGGATTACTTTGGCCAGCCCCTCCTTACTTATACTATTGGCAGCCCACTGGACAGGTAAGAAGTGTCATAATACATACATATGAATACACACTGTCCAAATTGAAGTACAATTTTACATATCAAGATAATAGGAGAACAAAACTTTAAACAGTACCATTTGAAAGTATTCAGGCATGCCCTTGCACTACATGCTTTAATGAATTCATCCATAAATCTGACCACAAAAAAGGTAGGTATAGTGTGTATGAGTTTGGCAAAGTCAGCAATGGTTGGGGGGGAGGGAGGGTTCCAAATGAGTTTGGGCGCCAAAAAAAAGCCTTTTGCACTATACATGAATTTAAGGACAAAAATAACATTTGTATACATTTTAGGGGGTGTTTAGGGTAAAGCACTACAATGGAACTGACAAAATACATTGTTATGTGACTAGGCTAGGTGTATATGGGCCTAGGATAGCATGCTGGGGAGGTTAGTGAAGGCAAATTTGCATGAAGGACAAAACAGGAGCTTTAAAAGCTTCCAGCATGCATGAGGGCAATGAGAACATTCACAGCAAATTACAATCATGGTATTTAGGGAATGATGAAATAAATCCAATACATTAGCAAACATTAAATACATATAATGTGATGTTAAAGGATAAAACTTACCTTAATATAGTCCTTCTGTAGGACCTGTATGATGGCAGAACAGGTCTCTGGAATAATGATTCCCAGAGCCTGGGTGGAGATGCCTGTCGAGAACTTGATGTCCTGCAGACTCCTCCCCGTCGCCAAGTACCGCAAGGTGGCAACTAGACTTTGTTCCGGAGTGATGGCTTGCCGCATGCAGGTGTCCTGCTTGGTAATATAGGGGGACAGCAAAGCCAACAAACAGTGAAACACGGGGTCCATCATCCGGAGATAATTCCTGAAATCATCAGGATTATTCTCAACAAAGGCATGTGCGGGAACTGGTCACGCTGGAGCAACCAATTCTTGGTCCATGAACCCCTCCTCCCCCTGTTCATGGCCTGGGCTTGGGTCAAAGTAAGAACCCCAACACCAAGCCCCTGCATAGCACGAACTCTATGACGAGTACGTAAAAGCAACATGGCTTCAAAACGGTCGACTGGTCAGAATGAACGAACAGAACGCACTGAAAATCAGAAAGGCCTGAGAAGAGCGAGCTAAAAATCAGAAACGAGTGGACAAGAACGCACTGAAAAACAGATACAAACTGACTACACGCACTGAAAATCAGATACAAACCCACAAGCACAAACTGAAGAGCAGTAACGAACTGAAAAGCACGAGGCTGAAATACGCGAATCGTCTCTCACCAAACTGCTACTAACACGAGATTAGCAGATTTTGGTCGAGAGGTTTGTTTCCATAGATCCTGGATGCATGCATGGGCTGCACTTAATAGGTGCACTGCCAATTACATTTTGTAATGGTGCACCTGATTAAAGTGTAAAAGATAACCCAAGGGGTCCATGCCACGATCGGCAGAGGTCAATTGTAAGATCAAGTTCTTCACCTCTGTGCAAAACTGTATAAGCATAGGACACTGCCAGAAGATGTGTACAAGTGTGCCGGGCTCCTTTTTTCATCGTCAGCACATCCTGGAGACTTGAGAGTAGATTTTATTAAGGGCCACCGGGGCTCTGTACAATCTAGAGAAGCGTTTGTAATCCTTTTGCAGAAAATGGTTAGCAACGGAGGATTTGTTTGCAAGAGTCCCTATGCTGTTTTGTGAAAGTGACTTGTAGGTCTGTTTCCCACCAAATGTATGGGGGGGGGGGTATACTTCTCTGGGGACAAATTCAATTGTTTATAGATAATTGACAGCAGATTGTCCATCAGACCATCAGAGTCGTACAAAAGGGGCGAGTTGTCTACCATTAACATGTAGTTTATTATTTGCAGTTTATGGGCCTAGTCACACTTTTGTGTCTTTTGTGTGTTGGGTCAATGCACACTCATTAATGTGTTCTATCAAGTGTCAACGTGTGATGCGTTAAGGCAGCCCATTAAAAATGGGCAAAAGAACGGACCAAAAAGGGACAGGCAGTAATTTTCCGACCACGCATGCCAATGCATGGTAACATATTACTGTGCATTGTGGTGTATTGCAGCATGTACACTAAAGCTGCATTTCCTTAGTGCATGTGTTAGTGCACGTGTTAATGTGCATTACAGTAATGCATGCATTACTACAACGTACTGCATTGCAAAAGGTGTTTTTTGGCCATTAGGGTAATTGAGAATGTAAATATGCGTGCTGCAGGAATTTCCAAGTAGAATATACTAGGCTGTATCCTGTGAGTTTAAATGATAATAGTTTTCACGTTTAACTGAATTAATATAATTCTGTTGGGTGTTCAGACTGCATTTTTCATGTATGAGCAATTCATAAAAATACTACAGGAGAAACATTAAAAAGAAAGAGAAGACATTAATGTTCGCGTTACCATCTATGTAGTTTTACAAAATAGCGTGCAGAAAATTTGGCTGGAATCAGATCATTAGCATAAGTATACGATAGTTAGAAAAATACAGATTTTATATAAGATGTTTTGGGATTAATTAATTCTGGATGGCACTGTGGTTTAGCATGCATGAGTGCCCATTTGCAATCCTGCCAAGTTTAAAGCAATTGCCAAAAGTAGCACTATACTCTCTAAGGCACTTGTCAAATGATATCTGTGAAGTGTGCCCAAAAACTGCACAACCCCAGTACATATGCAAACAGGATGCTGTGTAATGTACAACAGAATATGATGCAACTTCTTTTATTTCTATTAAAGGGAAACTACTGTTCACTTTTTGAATAATTGTTACAGTGTATCAATGCTACAATGTATCTACTGTATAGACCAGGGGTAGGCAACCTTGGCACTCCAGCTGTGGTGAAACTACAAATCCTATTATGCCTCAGCCTCTAGGAGTCATGCCGTGATTGTCAGGGTCTTTCAATGTCTCATGGGACTTGTAGTTTCACCACACCTGGAGGGCTGAGGTTGCTGACCCCTGGTATAGACAAAACTTTTTTTGTCACTTTGTTTTGAATAGAGTAGGGAAAGATAAAAACTCCTGCCAAGTGTACCCACAGGTCTAGTGATAATTATAAATGTTTCCATCAGAGTATTCTCATTCTATTTTTTGTTCTCAACTTTGTCACAGTCTGAAGTTTTTTGCCAGCCATTTCCAGGTTCAACCATTATCTCTCGCTGCTGTCAATCACAGCCAGCGAGGAGGGAGCATGGGGCTGGGTTGAGACCCACTCTGTGTGTCAATAGACAAACAGAGCAGGGCTTTGGAGCGAGCATGCATGAGTGCTCCCATAGCAAGCAGCTTGCTATGGAGGGCACTTGGTAGGGGGAGGAGCCAGGAGCAACAGCGAAGGACCCGAGAAGGGCAGGATCAGGGATGCTCTGTGAACTCCTCAGTACCCAGCCACTATTACACACAACTGGAGAGACATTCAGTAGCTTTTCCATGTATGCTACAGGCTTTTTGAGTTTAAATTTTCTAAACTTTATCCAGAATCATCATCTCTTTACTTTCCCCTGACTGTGGAAACTGTAATGTGATACTCTAGGAATATAACTCCCCCTATGGAAAATTTGGTATCTTCTAGGAGTGTCCTTGACAGAAATATTGACACAGAACTTCAGTTGCCTTTTCTTCGGTGGTCAGGGTCCTTCATGTGTGGATGGACGTAGCAGGAGCTAGCAGTGACCAGTTGCTGCAGTCTCTGGAGGATCTTGGAGTGTTCTCTGATTTTATCAGGGAGGCGATGGGTTTCAGCAAAGCCAATGTTACAGTTAGTCATGGGTCACAGAGTTCTCTGACAGAAGTCCTGAGTGGCAGATATTACTTTAAAGCACAGCATTGCAAGATTGGCCACAATTACCCCAAAAAATCACTGGCCATTCAAGAAACCCCCTACTCACTGTTTTTTTCAATGCTACTTCACTTCCCAGCTCCAAGGAAAAAGTTAGCATCCTCTGGCAGTACCTCAGTACCACCTTTGTCTCCAATAAGCAATGTGCCCTGTCCCTCTATCAGAAAAGTTTATGGGCTACTAATGTCCATATTTCTTTGCAGAAAAAAAGTCTGGAGGGTGGAGGCCAGTCACAGACCTAATGATTTTCAACACACTAATCAAGTTAAAGAAATTCAAACAATAATATTTGCATTCCATCTTTCTTGCTGTACAGTTGGAGGATTGGATGCAATCCATAAACACTCCTAATGCACATCTATACATTCACATCTTTCAGGATTTTTAGTGTTTCCTTCAGTTTGCAGTGAGAGGTCTCCTCCTCCTCCTGAAATTAATCTTCCTTCTCATCAGCCTGTCAATATACCCAAGAATATTTATCAAAGTTCTGAGAGAATGGGGATTAGGCACACTAGCTGCATGACATCCTTTTGCCAGCAAGGGATAAAGATGCTGTTTTCCACAGGCAGATCTTGATCTCAGGTCTACAGAAATGTAGCTTGCTTCTAAACTGGCAGAAGAGCCAACTGGACCCAGCTCATCTATCTAGGTGCCCTATTTGACAATGGTACAGTCTTATTGGCTGAAGCCTAGATCACAGGAGTTCGAAGTCAGCTTCAGAGAGCTCTCTCCAACAATATTTTTTTAGCATCTCAATGCTTGAGGCTTACAGGCACTCTCTGGTTCTCATCTCAATGGTGAAGTGGGCCCACTAGCATCTGAGGCCTTTCCACAGGGCATTTCTAGCCCAGTAGGATCAAGTCTCTTTCTCTATCAGCTCATTAGTATGTCTCCTGCTATGCAAAAGAGTCGCTAGTTGGTGACAAACCCCCAGAATTTTTATTGCTGTTACTTTTTAGGTTTCCTACAGTGGATCATTCTTAGATGCCAGCAGCCTACCAAATTGGGTGCCCATCTGTAAGACCTCATGGCACAAAGAAGGTGGCACTAAGAACTGGGACAAGCTCCAACATCTTGGAATTCAGAGAAGCTTCGGAAGACCTGGGTACCTTTGCCCCAAATCTCAGGGGGGAGGTGGTCCTTCTCCCATGTTTAAGGCACAGCACCAAGGCGAAGTTTGTTAAGGGAGGTGGCCCCCCCATCCTGGAATGGGCAGAGAGAAATCTTGAAGACCTGAAGCCATCTGTGTACTAGCCTACAACAATGTTAGAGCAAGCTATCTATCTATCCCGCCACTTCATAAATAACAAGTGGTCCCTCAGGGCAGTAACCAGATCTGTCTCAGTGGAGTCAACCTCAAGTGGATCCCTTGCAACAACAAGCTTCCCTGGTTCTTCTCCAAGTACTAGAACCAAGCATCAGTGAGAACAGACACCTTTGTCCAGCCCTAGTCATTCTGCCTGGGTTGTGTTTCCTTCAGTGCCCCTAATAATGAGATAATTTGTACATCACCTATTCAAAATGCAGAAGTCTTGGCCATTTTTCCATACTGGCATCTGAATATGTGGTTCTCCCTTCTCATCCAGTTCAGCATCTGCTCTCTTATTACTGCTCTCTGTTAACCCTAACAGAGCTGGTTCAGGGCCACGTTCTTCACTCCCACCCAGAACTGCATCTTAAGGCCTTAGAGTGTTATTCTAGTGGCCTTTACCTTGCTCAGAGCCAGAAAAGTATCTACCAGTTTGATTTATTATGTAGTTTTGGAGAAGTTTGTTGCCTTTGCAGCGGGTAGAGCTTTTCAGCGTTTCCATCTGCAGACTCTTTAACTACTGGATTTTCTACAGGTGGTCCAGGATCTAGGTTTAAACCTGAGTATCTTTGAGGTTCCATGCTCGGCTATCTTTGCCATGATAAACTCTAAATGGACAATATTCTTTTTAAAGGCTATCATGTGGTTGAAACCTCCCTAGAGGAACAAATTTGCACAAACAGGCACTTCATATCATATAAACAACGCATATTCCAGAATCCAAGATGGCCGTGGCAGGATCGCATATGTGTAGTGGTGGCGTGTGGTGGCTCTGCCCTACTTGTTTCATCAAATATGAGTTGTTTATATGATATGAAATACCTGGTTGTCATCTCTTCATTGTAAGTGCATTTACTGCATTAAATTGGTATTTTAATTGGGATTACACCATGGAGAGCGTGTCTTTTTCTTTTTCATGGTACTATGTCCAACTGAGTATATAAGCACAGTGATCTATTACCATCAGTACCATCGTTTGACATGTGGTTTTGAGGAAAGCCAGATATTTTGGATTGATAAACAATCACTGGTTGACCACACTTCATTGGGGGTCATACTGTATAATTCTGGGAAGCCTCCCTCTGTTGTACACCGAGATGCTGTGTGGTTTATCATTAGGAAGTTTGGTGGCGTTTGATATCCACATTTGTTATTTTCCTCATAATCAAAGAATCACTGAATTCACAGTTTTTGGCTTCACATTTGGATTTCCTTGTTTTATTATTTCAATTTGTGGAGACACATAATAGTTTGATATATTTGCATTGCACTATTGTATTGCACATACTACTTAATTTATCTTAGCACTGCATTGTTTTGTGATGTTTATTATGCTCTGAATTATGGTATTGTGCTAGCTGCTATGTTTTTAATTTCAAATACAGTCCTAGTGCGCTTTTTTAGTTCTCACTTATGTATTTATACATGTTGATCATATCCCCCCTTAATCTCCTTTTCTCAGGAGAAAATACATGCTGACTCGGTTAAATTGATGATAGGCAACTCCTATCCTCATATTGATTAGTGGTTCCAAATTAATAATAACTACTGCAGTAGGGAACAGACACAAAAGATACGCTCAGCATCTTTCCAAATAACTGTTCTGCTTTATTATGACGCAATTGAAGGTTTTTATGCACATGATTACGTAGGTATCACATTAATATTACAATTGTACATTTATGGTAACAAGGGGTGTTACATAGGCAGGCTAATTCTAATCAGGACTCAAAAGAATGTAAACATTTACTGAAAACATTATTAGTGCTGTGTGCACAGTGAGGGCAGTGTGCAATACATACAAAATACAATACAATTATATACAGAACTTACAAATTTCCATTACAGTCTCCCCTCTTTTGATCAATATTTTGATCACTAACCATACCTGCTATCACCTTTAACCTGGAACCTCCAAACGCTTAGGTAGAGGTAGTCCTGGCCAAAGAGGCAAAAAACTCCATTGTGGAGAAAATAATAGCTGAGCAACTTTTTCATTACAAAATGACTTTTCATTGTGAAAAACAAATGATTGATAAGACATATTTACAGAGTACTGGCTGTACACTCCTGTGGCCAGAATGGCCTTCTAGCTGAATTGTGGGCATGCTGACTTATCAGCACATGTAAACACAGACAATTCTACATAAAATGGAAGACATACAAAAGACAAATATGACTTCAACATGGCTAAACTACTTTTCAAATATATATATACCTTACAATTAAAGTAGTTGAATCAAAAAGTACCCTAGAATGTGATCACAAGAGGGAAACAAATCAAACACAGAGATTTTCTTAATTTTCATTTTCATTTTTGCAGTGTCTGGTGTGGATCCAGGTGACTTTTCCTTCAAGTTTTGCAAAAACTTTACATGAAATAGATGCTGTATTGAGTCTCCAAACATTTCCTTATATATAAATGTCTCTTAACAATCCACAAGTCACCTGGCTTTAGTTTTAGATCCTTCCAAACTTTTAGGATCTGGAATTGGGGAGAAAACACATAAATGAGTTTGTAAAAAAAAGATCAGCAACATTCTCTATGAGATCCGAATGGAGGACTTCAGCTGCTGAGACAAAATATTAGCAAGTGAGTAACACACTCCCAAACCAAATCCCATAGGGAGAGAGTCCAACATCCCCCTTAGAGGCTTGAAAAAAATATAAGAAAACATTCAGGCAAAAGTTTTCTAGTTTCTTACTCTACTTTGTCCGCTACATTGTAGACAGTAGGGGATGTAAAAATAAAACCTCAAAACTTCTAGTAAGGACTCTCCTATAAAAAATGATTTCCTCTGTTACTCTCTGTACTTTCTGGCACTCTGTACTTACAAACTACTTCTGATAACACTTTTTACTGTGGCCTTTGCAGTAGCATTTGCCACTGGACATCCAAAAAACATGTCCATACAGACAAAATGCATACTCGTAAGATCCTAACTTGGGCATCTGGATATATCTTTTTGTAATCTCTGGGAGGGATGTTCAGCTTTTGGTAACACCTTTGGTAACAGGTAAAACAAGAAGTGGTATGTTATAAAAACAACTGTGGGGAACCCTGGCTCTATCCCACGCTCATTTACTAAGGCAGCCATAACTTCTTGTGACTGATGACACGGTCCATGTGTCAAGCTGGAGGGAAAAGAGTAGCTGGCAGACATAAATGATCACCTTTTCCAAAGTCCTGTTTCATAAGAAGTTGCCCCCTGTGGACCACTTGTTCTTCTCGTTCTGGGGTCCTTAAAGTTGAATTATTAATCCCAGCTATACTGGGCCAGAACTAGGGTGGAATCTGTGAGTTGCACAGACCCATCAAGTGTCCAGGGCTGTAAATGCAGCATCCTTAGTCACCTGGTCTGCTTCCATGTGTGAAAGTTAATATGGCTACCTCAGCAAGAACCTGGAAGGCTGAAAACAGCCGATCAAATTAACTTGGCATGCTTGGTTGGTTTACCTGCCGAAGTAAAAACAAACTTCTGGCCCTTTAAATGGAACCAAAAACTCTCTATATCTCGACTATCTATATAAATATACACTCTTTTTATAGCTCACAGGCTTTGCTAAAACATGGAGCTCTGCTTCTTGAGCTGAGGCAAAAGGACCCAATGACTCTGAATACAGAGTATCCTTCTGGGTGGTAAACTGCATACTCAAATCTACAAAAAATTTAATATCTGGGTCTTCCGGGAGTGTATCTTGCACTGGGCTCACAGCAGCTGATTCCCACATCAATTTAACACACATGTCTTCCTTTGTCTCCAGCCTCCTCCAATAGAGGCAATAAGGTGGCTGGATTCAAATGTACGCATTTTTCATTGTTAGATTTGTACATAAACAAACTCATATTTTAAACCTTTCATTAGGCAAACATTTAGTTAGCTGTATATTTGCTGTGCAGAATGTCGGACCATTAAAAATTACATGTTTGACCAAAACAAATATCTAACTTTGTCTAAAAGCACCTTTGCATAAAAGCTACAGCTCTGATATATCAGGGTGAACCCTTCATTACTGGGTCCAGCTTCCATAAATATATTACAATGGCTTGTTTTCTACCATGCCGTTTGTTTAAGAACTCCAGTTTCATGTTTCAAAAGACAACTTCTTCCTGGCAATATTATAATAAATGATAACAATACCCTGTGGTCATGGAGAGATGCCCATGAATCCAAAATATTCTTCTGCTTATACCACTGTACTTACAAGGAAAAGGGGCACATCATTTCACAATCCACACATTCTGCTTTGGATTTCAAAAATAAAAATAAATAAAACAAAAGGATCAACAATCTGTATGATGGACCAGAAAGCATCAAAAACTATAAAACAACTGGCTGCAGGTGGCATCTATCCTAACAGGGTGTGTGGACTTGATGTGATGGGTCTGTTATATTTAAATTTTATTTATTATTACTCTTACATCATGGACCGCACATCAAGTTATTATCAAAAACCTTAAAATTTCATTTTTGTAGAAGAACTTCTTATGTATCCCATCCATCTTGGCTTTGTTAAATATTATGGCAGCTTTATTCAAAATAACAACCTCATCTTAATCTTTTTTTTCTCTCAATAAGGGCTTATTGTATAAATGTAAAATTATAAAATTGTTATCTTAATCTAAACTAATCTCATTCATTACAAATTTCCCCATTAACCTGAATTTCATTTCCAACCAAAGGTTGTCTAAACCATTTTCAATATATCTATATTATTAATAAAATTGTTAAACTCATATTAGAAATGAATACTCATTACTTAATTTTACTTAATTTCCCTTTTTTTAATGCACTGTTTCCACTCTCAAAAGATTTTCAATTTGTATAATACACGGTTAAATGTAACCTTCATTTTACCATGTTTGGAAAACAGATTCAAAATAATTGTGATCACATTGTTTACCATTAGATTCGTTAACCCGGCACATTTTGTTATACATGTTTTGTCTAAAAAACTGGAATTGGCATGGTGTCCTTCCAGCTTATCACTGACCTCTCATCTCAGCCACATTCGTTCATGAGAGCACAAAGGAGGGGGTCACATCTGCGTACATGACACACACAAGTGATAGAACTAAAGGTCCCAGCATTCGCACACACATACACCAATATCTCTCTAAAATCGCTTACTCTTTCCCATTTGTACACAACACATGCATATCATTCTCTCACTTTCTTTTAACTCTTTAATATTTCCCTGCATAAATTCTGCATTCCTTATTTTGTTCAGATATCCTTTATATCTAGCTTCTATGATCAGACAGGGCAGCCACAGTGCTCATCCCATCTTCCCTCTCTGACAACATATAAAGTATTCTGTTTTACCTCTCATTTCTCTGTTTCTGATTTTACTAGTTGTAGTACCTGACCCCAAATTCATCCCACAACTTAACATGAAAATGTCCCTTTCTGTCTAGTGTTAATGTCACCCTTCATCCATCCTGCTCACATAGATAGCTGTTTCTTTAGCTATTTACTCTGCATGATTCTTAGTCCCTGTGGACCTTGGTAACCCAGTTACCCATTGTGGATCCATGTCCACTCTAACCATTAATCTAGGGGCTCAATATAGGCGGAACCGCACCTTTGGTTCATATATAGCGCTCCTCTTGCGATGGGCATTTTTTGAGGGTCTCTTATTCTTCATTCCCTTACTTAATTCAATGCCCATAATGACTGGCCAGTCTTCTCTCTTCTCTACATGTGCCTATACCCTCTTGCCTCTAAACTACTTTATCTAGCAGATTTACTACATATACCTGTGAACAGCACTATTCTTCCCTTTCTTATCTATAACACTCCGATGGACAATAGACAGGGACAACATAACATATAACCACCAATCAATACAGTTCGATTAAGGGGAGTAAAATAGGTACCCTTTGTCCCGAAAATGCCTTACCGATCAAGGAAGTCTGATAACTCAAATGTAAGCAAAAGGCTTACCTCAGCCGGCTGATTATCAGAAATTCCCAGATCGTCTCAAGCTCCTCGTTTCGGATACTCAGGGTCACCTGGAATCCCCTCCTAAGGCAAAGCTCGCCATGCTGACTCGGTTAAATTGATGATAGGCAACTCCTATCCTCATATTGATTAGTGGTTCCAAATTAATAATAACTACTGCAGTAGGGAACAGACACAAAAGATACGCTCAGCATCTTTCCAAATAACTGTTCTGCTTTATTGTGACGCAATTGAAGGTTTTTATGCACATGATTACGTAGTTATCACATTAATATTACAATTGTACATTTATGGTAACAAGGGGTGTTACATAGGCAGGCTAATTCTAATCAGGACTCAAAAGAATGTAAACATTTACTGAAAACATTATTAGTGCTGTGTGCACAGTGAGGGCAGTGTGCAATACATACAAAATACAATACAATTATATACAGAACTTACAAATTACCATTACAATAACAAGTGGTCCCTCAGGGCAATAACCAGATCTGTCTCAGTGGAGTCAACCTCAAGTGGATCCCTTGCAACAACAAGCTTCCCTGGTTCTTCTCCAAGTACTAGAACCAAGCATCAGTGAGAACAGACACCTTTGTCCAGCCCTAGTCATTCTGCCTGGGTTATGTGTTTCCTTCAGTGCCCCTAATAATGAGATAATTTGTACATCACCTATTCAAAATGCAGAAGTCTTGGCCATTTTTCCATACTGGCATCTGAATATGTGGTTCTCCCTTCTCATCCAGTTCAGCATCTGCTCTCTTAATACTGCTCTCTGTTAACCCTAACAGAGCTGGTTCAGGGCCACGTTCTTCACTCCCACCCAGAACTGCATCTTAAGGCCTTAGAGTGTTATTCTAGTGGCCTTTACCTTGCTCAGAGCCAGAAAAGTATCTACCAGTTTGATTTATTATGTAGTTTTGGAGAAGTTTGTTGCCTTTGCAGCGGGTAGAGCTTTTCAGCGTTTCCATCTGCAGACTCTTTAACTACTGGATTTTCTACAGGTGGTCCAGGATCTAGGTTTAAACCTGAGTATCTTTGAGGTTCCATGCTCGGCTATCTTTGCCATGATAAACTCTAAATGGACAATATTCTTTTTAAAGGCTATCATGTGGTTGAAACCTCCCTAGAGGAACAAATTTGCACAAACAGGCACTTCATATCATATAAACAACGCATATTCCAGAATCCAAGATGGCCGTGGCAGGATCGCATATGTGTAGTGGTGGCGTGTGGTGGCTCTGCCCTACTTGTTTCATCAAATATGAGTTGTTTATATGATATGAAATACCTGGTTGTCATCTCTTCATTGTAAGTGCATTTACTGCATTAAATTGGTATTTTAATTGGGATTACACCATGGAGAGCGTGTCTTTTTCTTTTTCATGGTACTATGTCCAACTGAGTATATAAGCACAGCGATCTATTACCATCAGTACCATTGTTTGACATGTGGTTTTGAGGAAAGCCAGATATTTTGGATTGATAAACAATCACTGGTTGACCACACTTCATTGGGGGTCATACTGTATAATTCTGGGAAGCCTCCCTCTGTTGTACACCGAGATGCTGTGTGGTTTATCATTAGGAAGTTTGGTGGCGTTTGAGATCCACATTTGTTATTTTCCTCATAATCAAAGAATCACTGAATTCACAGTTTTTGGCTTCACATTTGGATTTCCTTGTTTTATTATTTCAATTTGTGGAGACACATAATAGTTTGATATATTTGCATTGCACTATTGTATTGCACATACTACTTAATTTATCTTAGCACTGCATTGTTTTGTGATGTTTATTATGCTCTGAATTATGGTATTGTGCTAGCTGCTATGTTTTTAATTTCCAATACAGTCCTAGTACGCTTTTTTAGTTCTCACTTATGTATTTATACATGTTGATCATATCCCCCCTTAATCTCATTTTCTCAGGAGAAAATACATTCAGTTCAGCTAATCTCATAACTGAGCTCCTCTATGGCACTTATCATTTTAGTGGCCCTTCGCTGCACTTTCCCCAATACCCTTTTTGTGAACTGGTGCCCAAAACTGAACTGCATATTCTAGATGAAGTCCTACTATCAAATGGTACAGTGGCAAAAAGATATCTCACTCTCTGGAGTCCATACCTCTTTTAATACAAGAAAGGATTTTGTTCGCTTTGGAAACCACTGCCTGGCATTGCATGCTATTAAGCTTATGATTAACCAGAACACCCAGATCCTTCTCCACTATTGACTCCCTCAGCTGTTCTCCTCCTAGCATGTAAGATGCATGCATGTTTTGAGCCCCCATTAAACCTTATTTGCAACATAGTTGCCCAATTAAAAAGTGCATTGAGGTTGGCTTGTAAGTTGGAGACATCCTGTAAGAACATTATTCCACTGTATAGCTTGGTCTCATCTGCAAACACTGAAATAGTACTTTTAATCCCAGACCCTATATCATTTATAAATATATTAAAAAGTAAGGGACCCAACACTGAATCTTGGTGTACACCACTGATAACCTTAGGCCATTCAGAGTATGAATCATTAACCACTTCAGCCCCGGAAGGATTTACCCCCTTCCTGACCAGAGCACTTTTTACAATTTGGCACTGCGTCGCTTTAACTGCTAATTGCGCGGTCATGCAATGCTGTAACCAAACGAAATTTGCGTCCTTTTCTTCCCACAAATAGAGCTTTCTTTTGATGGTATTTGATCACCTCTGCCGTTTTTATTTTTTGCGCTATACACGGAAAAAGACCGAAAATTTTGAAAAAAAATGATATTTTCTACTTTTTGTTCTAAAAAAAATCCAATAAACTCAATTTTAGTCATACATTTAGGCCAAAATGTATTTGGCCACATGTCTTTGGTAAAAAAAATGTCAATAAGTGTATATTTATTGGTTTGCGCAAAAGTTATAGCACCTACAAACTAGGGTACATTTTCTGGAATTTACACAGTCTTTAATTTATGACTGCCTATGTCATTTCTTGAGGTGCTAAAATGACAGGGCAGTACAAAACCCCCACAAATGACCCCATTTTGGAAAGTAGACACCCCAAGGAAATTGCTGAGAGGCATGTTGAGCCCATTGAATATTCATTTTTTTTGTCCCAAGTGATTGAATTATGAAAAAAAAAAAAAAAAAAAAAAAAAAATTACAAAAAGTTGTCACTAAATGATATATTGCTCACACAGGCCATGGGCATATGTGGAATTGCACCCCAAAATACATTTAGCTGCTTCTCCTGAGTATGGGGATACCACATGTGTGGGACTTTTTGGGAGCCTAGCCGCATACGGGGCCCCGAAAACCAATCACTGCCTTCAGGATTTCTAAGGGCGTACATTTTTGATTTTACTCCTCACTACCTATCACAGTTTTGAAGGCCATAAAATGCCCAGATGGCACAAACCCCCCCCAAATGACCCCATTTTGGAAAGTAGACACCCCAAGCTATTTGCTGAGAGGCATGTTGAGTCCATGGAATATTTTATATTTTGACACAAGTTGCGGGAAAGTGACAATTTATTTATTTATTTTTTTTTTTTTTGCACAAAGTTGTCACTAAATGATATATTGCTCACACAGGTCATGGGCATATGTGGAATTGCACCCCAAAATACATTCTGCTGCTTCTCTTGAGTACGGGGATACCACATGTGTGGGACTTTTTAGGAGCCTAGCCGCGTACGGGACCCCGAAAACCAATCACCGCCTTCAGGATTTCTAAGGGTGTACATTTTTGATTTCACTCTTCACTGCCTATCACAGTTTCGGAGGCCATGGAATGCCCAGGTGGCACAAACCCCCCCCAAATGACCCCATTTTGGAAAGTAGACACCCCAAGCTATTTGCTGAGAGGCATGGTGAGTATTTTGCAGCTCTCATTTGTTTTTGAAAATGAAGAAAGACAAAAAAAAAAATTTTTTTTTTCTTTTTTTAATTTTCAAAACTTTGTGACAAAAAGTGAGGTCTGCAAAATACTCACTATACCTCTCAGCAAATAGCTTGGGGTGTCTACTTTCCAAAATGGGGTCATTTGGGGGGGGGTTTGTGCCACCTGGGCATTCCATGGCCTCCGAGACTGTGATAGGCAGTGAAGAGTGAAATCAAAAATTTACGCCCTTAGAAAGCCTGAAGGCGGTGCTTGGTTTTCGGGGTCCCATACGTGGCTAGGCTCCCAAAAAGTCTCACACATGTGGTATCCCCGTACTCAGGAGAAGCAACAGAATGTATTTTTGGGTGTAATTTCACATATTCCCATGGCATGTTTGAGCAATATATAATTTAGTGACAACTTTGTGCAAAAAAAAAAAAAAAAAATAATAATTTGTCTCTTTCCCGCAACTTGTGTCACAATATAAAATATTCCATGGACTCGACATGCCTCTCAGCAAATAGCTTGGGGTGTCTACTTTCCAAAATGGGGTCATTTGGGGGGGTTTGAACTGTCCTGGCATTTTATGCACAACATTTAGAAGCTTATGTCACACATCACCCACTCTTCTAACCACTTGAAGACAAAGCCCTTTCTGACACTTTTTGATTACATGAAAAAATTATTTTTTTTTGCAAGAAAATTACTTTGAACCCCCACACATTATATATTTTTTTAAAGCAAATGCCCTACAGATTAAAATGGTGGGTGTTTTATTTTTTTTTTTCACACAGTATTTGCGCAGCGATTTTTCAAACGCATTTTTTGGGGAAAAAACACACTTTTTTACATTTTAATGCACTAAAACACACTATATTGCCCAAATGTTTGATGAAATAAAAAAGATGATCTTAGGCCGAGTACATGGATACCAAACATGACATGCTTTACAATTGCGCACAAACGTGCAGTGACAACAAAATAAATACATTTTTAAAAGCCTTTAAAAGCCTTTACAGGTTACCACTTTAGATTTACAGAGGAGGTCTACTGCTAAAATTACTGCCCTCCATCTGACCGTCGCGGTGATACCTCACATGCATGGTGCAATTGCTGTTTACATTTGACGCCAGACCGACGCTTGCGTTCGCCTTAGCGCGAGAGCAGGGGGGACAGGGGTGCTTTTTTTTTTTTTTTTTTTTCTTTATTATTTTTTTGCTTTTTTATCTTATTTTAAAACTGTTCCTTTCATTTTTTTTTTTTTTTTAATCATTTTTATTGTTATCTCAGGGAATGTAAATATCCCCTATGATAGCAATAGGTAGTGACAGGTACTCTTTTTTGAAAAAATTGGGGTCTATTAGACCCTAGATTTCTCCTCTGCCCTCAAAGCATCTGACCACACCAAGATCGGTATGATAAAATGCTTTCCCAATTTCCCAATGGCGCTATTTACATCCGGCGAAATCTAAGTCATAAAATGCTCGTAGCTTCCGGTTTCTTAGGCCATAGAGATGCCACTCTGGTCTCTGATCAGCTCTATGGTCAGCTGGTTGAATCACCGGCTGCATTCTCAGGTTCCCTGTTGAGACAGGAGAGCCAGAGAAAAACACGGAAGACGGTGGGGGGGGGGTATTCTCTCCCACTGCTTGTAAAAGCAGTCTAGAGGCTAATTAGCCGCTAGGATTGCTTTTACATGAAAGCCGACCGCTGGCTGAAAAGAATGATACCAAGATGATACCTAAACCTGCAGGCATCATTCTGGTATAACCACTCAAAGTCGTGAATGCTGTACCTGAAGACAAAAATATGGTTAACAATAAAGCACAGTAAACGGTAAAGTATAAAAAATTGCATACCTGAAAAGCAAACATGATAAAACATAATAACAATAAAACATTGCAGAATAGAATACAGTAAAAAAGAGCAGAACAATAGAGAGAATAGAGAGAGAGAGAGAGAATAGAGAGAGAACAATAAAACTACAACTATTATTTTTTATTTTATATTTTTGTTTGTGTTTTTTTTTTTTTTTTACACTTTTTTTTGTAACTGTAACTTTTATAACTGTAACCGGTTCCAGGTTCGGGTCTCTCAAAATGCGATGGCATCTTGGGAGACCCTGTGAAAGTGTGTCCTAGTCTGTGCAATGCTGTACCCTACGCTAATACTCAGCTAGTGAATGGTAGCGTTCAAAACATTCACCAATGCAAAGACCAGGATTGTCAGGACAGGAGGGACAATAATAGCGGGTGTCACGCCTATATCCGCGCTTGCTGCAGACACAACATCTTTTTTGGGGGGGTTCGTTGGGTAGGGGTACTCGGGAGGACATAAAAATGCCTCTCATGCAGCCGACTGCATTTGGTTGGGGATGTGAATGGGGGAAGTACGGGCGCTGCAGAAGTGGTGGGTTCCCAATTAGGATTGGCGAATGCAGCAGGAAGGGCACTATGGGCATGACGGGCCTGTGTTTGTCTTCTTCTTGGTGGCAGCGGGACACTACTTGTGCTTGCCACCTCACCAGCTTGAACTGCACTTATGGGACTCGCCACGTCACCAAGTGTTACTGCAGTGCTGGTTTGACTACGACCGGGGTGTACTAGGCCGCTGGCGCTTGCCAGTTCACCAAAACGCTACCAAAAAAACTGTTAACGATCGCAGGGATCAGGCCTGACTCTGCGAACGCTGCAGTTATGCATTTAGTGTTTTGTAAGTGACAGTGATCGATCGATACTGCACTTGGGTGGGCTGGGCTGGGCCGGGCGGAGGGGCAAAACGCAGGTGCTAGCAGGTATCTGGGCTGATCCCGCTGACACTGCGTTTTTGGGAACCCTAAACTGCTGGGGACGCCAGTATAGATCTGATCGGATCAGATATTGATCAGTTCAGATACTATACCACTAAGGGAGGTGTACGGTGCGTGCGTGGGTGTTAGCGCTACTGGCACTAACCTGACGCTGCCTGGGGCTGGTGCTTGCCAGTTCACCAAAACGCTACCAAAAAAAACTGTTAGCGATCGCAGGGATCAGGCCTGACTCTGCGAACGCTGCAGTTATGCGTTTAGTGTTTTGTAAGTGACAGTGATCGATCGATACTGCACTTGGGTGGGCTGGGCTGGGCCGGGCGGAGGGGCAAAACACAGGTGCTAGCAGGTATCTGGGTTGATCCCGCTAACACTGCGTTTTTGGGAACCCTAAACTGCTGGGGACGCTAGTATAGATCTGATCGGATCAGATATTGATCCGTTCAGATACTATACCACTAAGGGAGGTGTACGGTGCGTGGGTGTTAGCGGTACTGGCACTAACCTGCCGCTGCCTGGGGCTGGTGCTTGCCATTTCACCAAAATGCTACCAAAAAAACTGTTAGCGATCGCAGGGATCAGGCCTGACTCTGCGAACGCTGCAGTTATGCGTTTAGTGTTTTGTAAGTGACAGTGATCGATCGATACTGCACTTGGGTGGGCTGGGCCAAGCTGGGCGGAGGGGCAAAACGCAGGTGCTAGCAGGTATCTGGGCTGATCCCGCTAACACTGTGTTTTTGGGAACCCTAAACTGCTGGGGACGCTAGTATAGATCTGATCGGATCAGATATTGATCTGTACAGATACTATACCACTAAGGGAGGCGTATGCTGCGTGCGTGGGTGTTAGCGGTACTGGCGCTAATCTGACGCTGCCTGGGGCGACGCATATCACCGTCGGGTGATCAGGGGGCTAAATCTTTATTCGGTAATAAACGGCGGGTGCCCTGACACTATAAAAAATAAACAAACTAACCAGCGTCACCCGTAACACTTATACGGTGATCAGTGGTGAAAGGGTTAACTAGGGGGCAATCAAGGGGTTAAAACATTTATTAGGTAGTATATGGGGGTCCCTGTCGCTATAAAACGCTGACGGCGAACCTAAATATTTACGTCCCTAACTAGCGTCACCAGCGACACTAATACAGCGATCAGAAAAATGATCGCTTAGCGACACTGGTGACAGGGGGTGATCAAGGGGTTAAAACTTTATTAGGGGGGGTTAGGGGGGTACCCTAGACCTACAGGGGGCCTAACACTCACTGCCCTGACACTGTAACTGTCACAAACTGACACCAATACAGTAATCAGAAAAAAAAAAAAAAAAAAAAAAAAAAACCTGCTTGGTGTCAGTTTGTGACAGGGGGGGGGGTGATTGGGGGGGGATCGGGGGGCGATCGGGGGGGGGATCGGGGTGTTTTGTGTGCCTGGCATGTTCTACTGTGTGTAGTGTGTTGGTGCACTTACATTGCAGTCTTCTCTCCTCGGCCCGGAACGGAAAATACCGAGCCGAGGAGAGATGACATCATTTCCTCTGCCTCTGTGTACAATACAGAGGCAGGGAAATGATCCCATTGGCTGAGAGCGATCGCGAGGGGGGGGCCACGAATGGATGGCCTCCCCCTCACCTCCGATCGCCGGGGAAGATTTGCCGACCGCCGCAGGCACCGGGGGGGGGTCCGATCGGACCCCCCACCCGCGGGCAGGCAAGGACGTACATACACGTCCTTTTGCCTGCCCGTGCCATTCTGCCGACGTATATAGTCGTGCGGCGGTCGGCAAGTGGTTAAAGCGGTTGTAAACCGCTGGCCATTTTTTTTCCTACCTGCAAGGTAAAGGCATAATGTGAAACTTACCTGAAACCGAAGCATGCTGACATTGCATCCCTTGAGGCCGCTTCCATCTTCACTTGTCTTGCTTCTGGGTTTGCGGTCTGTGACTGGCCGGAGCAGCGATGACGCTGCACGTGCGCACAGGAGCTGCCAGTCACGGCACAGGGAGCTGAAGGAACAGCACAGGTGGCTGTTCCTTCAGAATGCATGCACCAGTGATGTCACTGGCTGCATGTACAGTAAATATCTTCTAAACAATGCTCATTTAGGAGATATTTACATTACCTATAGGTAAGCCTTATTATAGGCTTACCTATAGGTACAATTTAGTGATGTAAGTTTACTTCCTCTTTAACTACTACTCTCTGAATACGGTCTTTTAGCCAGTTTTCTATCCATTCCATCCATCCAAGCCTGTGCACTTCACCTTACACATTAGCTGTGTGTGGGCAACTGTGTCAAATGCTTTTGCAAAATCCAAGTATACCACGTCCACAGCCACCCGTCTGTCCAAGGTTTTACTTACCTCCTCATAAAAAAGGAAAACAGATTTGCTTGACAACGTCTGTCTTTTATGAATCCATGCTGTCTGTTGTTTAAAATATTTTTTTTCTAGCAAGAACTCATCTACATGGTCTTTTATTAACCTCTCCAGTATCTTCTCAACTATATATGTTAAACTAACAGGTCTGTTACTTGTTAAAAACTTTGATTCCTTTTAAATATAGGCACCACATTGGCCTTATGCCAGTCCAGTGGTACTATGCCAGTTAATAAAGAGTCTCTAAAAATTAAGAACTGGCTTTGAAATGACAGAGCTCAATTCTTTAAGGACACATGGGTGTATGCCATCTGGTCCAGGTGCTTTATTCATCTCTTTGCTGTCTAAATATTTCTTGACCATATCAATTTTGAGCCATAATGGTTCATTTGGGGGCTATATCAATATAATCCCCATTATATGACTTGATCTTCTCCATGCTCTTTTGTATACACAGAGCTGAAGAAGGTATTTAATACATTTGCCTTTTCTTTGTCCCCAGTCACTCACTCTAGAATATTTTGTAAATATAATATTTAATATTTTACTATTAATTTATTTGAAGAATTTCTTTGGATCCGTCTTACTCTCTTTTGCAATCTGTCATTCCTTTTGAATTTTTCGGTCTTGATTTCCTTTTTACATATTCTGTTTTTTTAAATGATGATAGTATTCCTTTATTTTTAAAAGCTCTTTTCTTATTATTTATAGCTTTTTTAACTTTGGCTGTGATTCACATAGGTTTTATTTTTAGATTTTTAAATGTATTGCCAGTGGGAATATGCTTTGCAGTGTGTTCACATACAGTCTTTTTGAAGAATTCCCATTTCTGTTCTGTGTTCATGGATGCCAATATACCTTCCCAGTCTAAGTCTTGGAGAGCAGCCCTCAGCCTTGGAAAATTTGCACTCCTAAAGTTAAGTGTTTTTATCTTTCCAGTATGTGTTTGTTGCTTACAGCTAATATTAAATGAAATCATGTTATGGTCACTGCTACCCAGATGTTTTGTATATGAACATTAGTAATAAGCTCGGCATGGTTTGAGATTACCAGATCCAGCAGAACATCATTTCTAGTTGGGGTCTCTATTGAGTTGTACCATAAAATTGTCTTGGAATAGGTTTATAAATGTTTGCCCTTTAACTGTTCCAGCAGTGCCATTACTCCAGTCAATATCAAGGTAGTTAATTCCCCCCATTATTATCATTGTTCCAGCCCTTGCAGCCCCATCATCTGTGCAAGGAGCTGAGTCTCCACCTCCTGATTAACATTGGGTGGCCTATAAAAACTCCAATGATTAACCACTTCAGCCCCGGAAGGATTTACCCCCTTCCTGACCAGAGCACTTTTTACAATTTGGCACTGCGTCGCTTTAACTGCTAATTGCACGGTCATGCAATGCTGTACCCAAACGAAATTTGCGTCCTTTTCTTCCCACAAATAGAGCTTTCTTTTGATGGTATTTGATCACCTCTGCCATTTTTACTTTTTGCGCTATAAACGGAAAAAGACTGAAAATTTGGGGAAAAAAAATGATATTTTCTACTTTTTGTTATAAAAAAAAATCCAATAAACTCAATTTTAGTCATACATTTAGGCCAAAATGTATTCGGCCACATGTCTTTGGTAAAAAAAATGTCAATAAGCGTATATTTATTGGTTTTCGCAAAAGTTATAGCGTCTACAAACTAGGGTACATTTTCTGGAATTTACACAGCTTTTAGTTTATGACTGCCTATGTCATTTCTTGAGGTGCTAAAATGGCAGAGCAGTACAAAACCCCCCAAATGACCCCATTTTGGAAAGTAGACACCCCGAGAAATTGCTGAGAGGCATGTTGAGCCCATTGAATATTATTTTTTTTGTCCCAAGTGATTGAATAATGAAAAAAAAAAAAAAATTACAAAAAGTTGTCACTAAATGATATATTGCTCACACAGGCCATGGGCATATGTGGAATTGCACCCCAAAATACATTCAGCTGCTTCTCCTGAGTACGGGGATACCACATGTGTGGGACTTCTTGGGAGCCTAGCCGCGTACGGGGCCCCGAAAACCAATCACCGCCTTCAGGATTTCTAAGGGCGTAAATTTTTGATTTTACTCCTCACTACCTATCACAGTTTTGAAGGCCATAAAATGCCCAGATGGCACAACCCCCCCAAATGACCCCATTTTGGAAAGTAGACACCCCAAGCTATTTGCCGAGAGGCATGTTGAGTCCATGGAATATTTTATATTTTGACACAAGTTGCGGGAATGTGACAATTTTTTTTTTTTTTGCACAAAGTTGTCACTAAATAAGATATTTCTCACACAGGCCATGGGAATATGTGGAATTGCACCCCAAAATACATTTAGCTGCTTCTCCTGAGTATGGGGATACCACATGTGTGGGACTTTTTGGGAGCCTAGCCGCGTACGGGGCCCCGAAAACCAATCACCGCCTTCAGGATTTCTAAGGGTGTAAATTTTTGATTTCACTCTTCACTGCCTATCACAGTTTTGGAGGCCATGGAGTGGCCAGGTGGCACAACCCCCCCCAAATGACCCCATTTTGGAAAGTAGACACCCCAAGCTATTTGCTGAGAGGCATGGTGTGTATTTTGCAGCTCTCAATTGTTTTTGAAAATGAAGAAAGACAAGAAAAATTTTTTTTTTCTTTTTTCAATTTTCAAAACTTTTTGACAAAAAGTGAGGTCTGCAAAATACTCACTATACCTCTCAGCAAATAGCTTGGGGTATCTACTTTCCAAAATAGGGTCATTTGGGGGGGGGGGGTTGTGCCACCTGGGCATTCCATGGCCTCCGAAACTGTGATAGGCAGTGAAGAGTGAAATCATAAATTTAGGCCCTTAGAAAGCCTGAAGGCGGTGCTTGGTTTTCGGGGGGCCCGTACGAGGCTAGGCTCCCAAAATGTCTCACACATGTGGTATCCCCGTACTCAGGAAAAGCAACAGAATGTATTTTGGGGTGTAATTTCACATATGCCCATGGCATGTTTGAGCAATATATCATTTAGTGACAACTTTGTGCAAAAAAAAAAAAAATTGTCTCTTTCCCGCAACTTGTGTCACAATATAAAATATTCCATGGACTCAACATGCCTCTCAGCAAATAGCTTGGGGTGTCTACTTTCCAAAATGGGGTCATTTGGGGGGGTTTTGAACTGTCCTGGCATTTTATGCACAACATTTAGAAGCTTATGTCACACATCACCCACTCTTCTAAGCCCTTTCTGACACTTTTTGTTTACATGAAAAAATAATTTTTTTTGCAAGAAAATTACTTTAAACCCCCAAATATTATATATTTTTTTAAAGCAAATGCCCTACAGATTAAAATGGTGGGTGTTTCATTTTTTTTTTTCACACAGTATTTGTGCAGCGATTTTTCAAACGCATTTTTTGGGGAAAAAAACACACATTTTTTTAAATTTTAATGCACTAAAACACACTATATTGCCCAAATGTTTGATGAAATAAAAAAGATGATCTTAGGCCGAGTACATGGATACCAAACATGACATGCTTTAAAATTGCGCACAAACGTGCAGTGGCAACAAAATAAATACATTTTTAAAAGCCTTTAAAAGCCTTTACAGGTTACCACTTTAGATTTACAGAGGAGGTCTACTGCTAAAATTACTGCCCTCGTTCTCACCTTCGTGGTGATACCTCACATGCATGGTGCAATTGCTGTTTACATTTGATGCCAGACTGACGCTTGCTTTTTTATCTTATTTTTAAACTGTTCCTTTCATTTTTTTTTTTTTTTTAATAATTTTTATTGTTTTCTCAGGGAATGTAAATATCCCCTATGATAGCAATAGGTGACTGACCACACCAAGATCGGTGTGATAAAATGCTTTCCCAATTTCCCAATGGCGCTGTTTACATCCGGCGAAATCTAAGTCATAAAATGCTCATAGCTTTCAGTTTCTTAGGCCATAGAGATGTTTGGAGCCACTCTGATCAGCTCTATGGTCAGCTGGCTGAATCACCGGCTGCATTCTCAGGTTCCCTGTTGAGACAGGAGAGCCAGAGAAAAACACGGTGGGGGGGCATTCCCTCCCACTGATTGTAAAAGCAGTCTAGAGGCTAATAAGCCGCTAGGATTGCTTTTACATGAAAGCTGACTGCTGGCTGAAAAGAATGATACCAAGATGATACCTAAGCCTGCAGGCATCATTCTGGTATAACCACTCAAAGTCGTGAATGGCGTACCTGAAGACAAAAAAATGGTTAACAATAAAGCACAGTAAACGGTAAAGTATAAAAAATTGCATACCTGAAAAGCAAACATGATAAAACATAATAACAATAAAACATTGCAAAATAGAATACAGTAAAAAAGATCAGAACAATAGAGAGAGAATAGAGAGAGAGAGAACAATAAAACGACAACAATTTTTTTTTTATTTCATATATTTTTTTTGTGTTTTTTTTTTTTTTACACTTTTTTTTGTAACTGTAACTTTTATAACTGTAACCAGTTCCAGGTTCGGGTCTCTCAAAATGCGATGGCATCTTGGGAGACCCTGTGAAAGTGTGCCTAGTCTGTGCAATGCTGTACCATGCTAATACCAAATAAAATAAAAAAACCCAAGAGAAGGGTTAACGCTGCGCTAGAACAGTGTAAATTAATAAGTGAATAGTAAAAGCTGCCAGCACTAGAAGTCCAATACTAAACTCCAAAACACCAAAAAAAACAGAATAAGTGCAGCGCTAAAACAAGATATGAATTGTATAACATACTAAAAATTACCATAAACAAATAAGGTTAATCAACCAAAAATGAAATCTAAGTATACAGGATAAGTCTCCCATAAAGGACAGAGACAGATGTTTCACCATATAACAAGTGTGAAAAATTAAAAAATCACATATAAATAAATAAAAAATGTGATAAAGCAAGTCCCAATTATAAATATTCAAAAAAGTCCATAAATAAAGTGAATAGATGCTCAAAGTGCATATAATCAGGAGAGATGTGACACAGGTGATACAGGTGAATCCAGCATCCAGTGTGACTTGCACCCAAGTGAGGTATGAGACTCCTTACCAGCTCAGAATGACCACTATGACAGTGGTCTCACCAGGCATTTGGGAAATTATCAGGTCACCCACAACCTATACCGATCTATCCAGTTGTAAATGTGGAACTCAAAAGACAAAATCAAGAAAAAGCTCCCATAGTGTAAAATTGCAAAACAGCGTAATTTATTAAGCTAAAAGATTGCACTTACAAAAATCTTCCTTCAAAGACAGCGTGTAACCAAACATAACGATCGCGGCGTCTCCACGAGCTTCCGCCTGCCTACATGCTAATACCACCCTACGCTAATACTCAACTAGTGTATGGTAGCGTTCAAAACATTCACCAATGCAAAGACCAGGATTGTCAGACAGGAGGGACAATAATAGCGAGTGTCATGCCTATATCTGCGCTTGCTGCAGACACGACATCTTTTTTGGGGGGTTCGTTGGGTAGGGGTACTTGGGAGGACATAAAGAAAATGCCTCTCATGCAGCCGACTGCATTTGGTTGGGGATGTGAATGGGGGAAGTACGGGTGCTGCAGAAGCGGTGGGTTCCCAATTAGGATTGGCGAATGCAGCAGGAAGGGCATTATGGGCACGACGGGCCTGTTTGTCTTCTTCTTGGTGGCAGCGGGACACTACTTGTGCTTGCCACCTCACCAGCTTGAACTGCACTTATGGGACTCGCCACGTCACCAAGTGTTACTGCAGTGCTGGTTTGACTACGACCGGGGTGTACTAGGCCGCTGGTGCTTGCCAGTTCACCAAAACGCTACCAAAAAAACTGTTAGCGATCAGGCCTGACTCTGCGAACGCTGCAGTTATGCGTTTAGTGTTTTGTAAGTGACAGTGATCGATCGATACTGCTCTTGGGTGGGCTGGGCTGGGCCGGGCGGAGGGGCAAAACGCAGGTGCCAGCAGGTATCTGGGCTGATCCCACTAACACTGCATTTTTGGGAACCCTAAACTGCTGGGGACGCTAGTATAGATTTGATCGGATCAGTTATTGATCCGTTCAGATACTATACCACTAAGGGAAAGTGTACGGTGCGTGCGTGGGTGTTAGCGATACTGGCCCTAACCTGTGAGAGAAAGGCAAGGCTTTGCCTTGTCTTTCTCTCACTTGTCAGCGATCTCTTGACTCCATTGGTGACATAATGCCCGCGGGACAGTCCTCGCCTTTACAGTGCGACTTCCTGATTCCTCAAGGCTTCAGGGATTGCCTCTCTCCTTCCATACTGAGCAGTTGGAATCATCACACTCACCGACAGCACGCACCATGATGAGATCCATATACAGATGAGCTCATTTTCACTGTTATCTTGTAAGTGTTCTTAACCCTCTTTTATGTAATAAACATCTGGTAAACTACACTTAGATGGCGCGTCCTTCTCTTTCTCTCTTCTTGACTTACATAGAGCCGTCACAACTCTGAGGACAGCAGTCGCAGTTGGTCCCTTATATTACCCAAACATATATTGTTACTCGCAACCCAGTTATTCCCATTGGCTACCTTTTTACCCCATATACTGATGGTTTATAAAGATGTTATTTATGGCTAGCTGAACTGTTTTGAACATTTCTCTATGCGCCAGTTTTTTCTTCCCAGGAATAGTAGTAGCCCAGTCATGTGAACAGTGAAATCAAGATTCAGCAATACCAATTAAATCATAGTTCTCTTCATGCACCAAAGTTTCCAACTCTCCAATTTTGCTTGGCATTGGTGAACAAACAGGTAAAATCCATTATCACATTTTGCTATTGTGTTTTGCATATCTTTTTAGCAGTACAAATAGTACTATAATTTCCAATGGTTGTTTGTAAAATGGAAACCTTCTTATTACCTGCCATAACCCTTCCCCCATCTATCCCCATTTCACCCTCTATTAATTTCTGACCCCTAACTGACCTGTCCGCCCAAATGAATTCTTGGTCACCCTCCCCCCTTAATCCTAGTTTAAATTCAACTCCAGCATTCCCATAAACCTCTCCCCAAGTACAACAGACCCCCTTCTATTTAGGTGCAAACCATCTTTAGCATATAAGTTGTACCCCAATGAAAAGTCAGTACAGTGCTCAAGAAACCCAAATCCCTTTTTCTTACACCAGGTCTTTAGCCATGCATTCAGTTCTCTAGTCTTCCCATCTTTCCTGTGTTGCGCATGGCACAGGCAATAGTTCAGAGAATATCCTTCCTTTCAACTTGATTCTTAAGGAGTCTCCACCTTCCATGTATTCTGTCATTGGTTCCAACATAGACCAAGACAGCTGGGTCATGCCCAGTCCCTCCCAGTAATCAACCTGGTCTGCCACATGACAAACCCTGTCACCAGGGAGACAACAAACCATTTGGTTGAGGAAATCCTGGCGACAAATTATTCTATCATTCCTACTGATTACAAAATCACCTATTACCACCAACTGCCTAGGCCTACCTGCACTACCCCTACTAGATGGGCTGTTCTCCCGGCTGTTAGGGGTAGCAGTGACATCCAGAGCTGCCACCCATGTGTTTGCCACCTCCACATCTTCACTAAACTTGGCAAATTTGATTTAGTGCACAAACACAGGATTAACCTTCCTTTTCTGTGAGCCCCTACCACTCCCCCTAGCTACATTAACCCATCTTCCTACCTGATAATCCTGACTTGCCCCTCCACCCTTCACACCAACCCCTTTAACCACCTGCTCAGTGAGCAGAATGCTGCTTTCAAGGTTGCACTTTCTGCTCAGTGTTGCAACTTGGTCATCCAGATCTCTAATGTGAGCTTACAGAATGGCAACCTGCTCACATCTGTCACAGCAGTCTGCATCCTGGAGCTGTTGCAGCATTTTTACACACTGTGCACTGCACAAAACCTTCAACCCTGCTAGCACTCATTATCCCAGTTAGAATACAATTACTTATATGAAGTTTAAGATGTTTCTTACTTGCATGCTGAAAATAGGAGTAATTCTCCTTTCTTTCTGGTACATCAGGGGACACAGAGCAGCCATATGCATTACTACCTGGCTTATATGCCATCTTCAGGTGAATGGACACTGGTAGACAAACCAAAACAGGAAGCCCCCCTCTATATAACCCCTCACCTACAGGAAGTACTCCAGTTTTTCCGCCAGGGTCTGAAAAGGTGGATGATCACTTTTAAGTTCCCTGTGAGCTTCAATGCTGTAATCCTGCACAGGTTCTTGGGAATCAAGGGACAGCTCTTCCAGATCAGATCCATTTCAAAAAGCTACTATTCTAAGATAAATGGTACCCGAGCCTCATAAGGAAGATTAATGGATCAACAATGAGGTTTGCCTGTAATGCAACCTTCAGATGCTGGACCCTGCATAGTGGAAATCCTGGGCACTTCAGAACTAAGAATTTCCTGTAGGGTGCTGTACAGGTCCAAGGGAATGAACCCTCATATTAAAAGGGTACCCAGTCCTTGAAGGTTCGTGGTGACAGACCACGCATCGATGGGTGAAGGCTGGACCTCTGGCTTAGGCCATTTTCCTGCGGCCAGAGCAGTAAGTGGCCTTGTGTAAAATCAGGGTCCAATTATTATATATATTCCCCTGCAACAGTGTATATTTAGGCTGGTGCGTTTAAAAAACAAACAAAAAAAGTTTTACTTGCTGAGCATTTTTTGCCCACTAGAGGGCATAGGAATGCTGCCCTGTGTAATTCTCCTCCGCAGGAGTGTACACGTGACATGGGGGCACGCACGGGCGCATGCACGTGGCGCTGACAGCCGAGGAAAGCTTTTTTAAAGGCTACATTAAAGTTTTGTTGCTGGCCAGCGGAGGGGACACAGAGCAGCCTATCCTGGGTGACATGGGAGTCCTATGAGTTATGGCAGGTACAGCCTAAATTATGTTGCATTAGCTGGAAGAACAGGTCATTGTATAAGATTCTTCCAAGGGGCAATTGTGATACTGAGGAACTTGTGTATTGCGTCACAAAGCCAGTTACCACTGCTTCAGCAAGGTATGTGTTCCAAGAAGCGTTCTGGGGGAAGTGCTGCAGCAAGGGGGACATGTGTTCCATCAGTGGCTCCTGCAAAAGCTAAACAGAACTCTGCTGTAATAGCCTCTCCTGAAAGACCGAGTGACACGGGCAAACTGAGCCGCTGCATCTATCCGGCGTTGTGGCTACTACCCTGTTTCCCCGAAAATAAGACCTAGCGTGATTGTCGGTGATGGCTGCAATATAAGCCCTACCCCCCAAATAAGCCCTACCCTGTTTCCCTGAAAATAAGCCCTACCCTGAAAATAAGACCTACAAGAACTTTAACTAGGGCTTATTTGGGGGTAGGGCTTATATTGCAGTCATCACCGACAATCACGCTAGGTCTTATTTTCGGGGAAACAGGGTACCAGTGTTGCTACCTCAGAGTTTATTACTAAAGAGTATCTGGCATCAGCTTTGGCTGGTTTAGAGAGCAAGATTGCTGGAATGATCACTTCTGTCACACAGAGTGGCAGAAAGCGTGACAGATCCCCTTCCCCTATTCATCCTATCTTAGAGCAGGACTGGGTTGATGAGGTAGAAGAGGTAATGGCCGATCAGGCAGCTGATATCCAAACAGAGGAATCTCCCTCAAGTGATTCAGAGCCTGAAGAGGCTCAGATTATATCAGCCCCTCAACACACAAAAGCTTCTCATTCATTCTCTTATGCAGATGGTTCGTACAGCTTTTAAGTTTCCTCCAGTAGAGGTCCCTGAAACACCTTGTTCCTCCCTGGGTTCTTTGAAACCACAGCATGGTAAGCAGGTGTTTCCTTTTCACCCACTCTTGAAGCAGGTGGTATATTCCGACTGGGAGCACCCAGACAGGATGTTTGTGCCTCCAAAGAGATTTTCTCTGTTACATCCTATGGAGTAAAGCTTTAGTAAAAAGTGGAACATACCGTTTGTGGATGCAGTGGTTTCCTCCCTGAGCAAGACCTTAACTTGTCCAGTGGATAATGCACAGGTCTTTAAGGATCCTGCTGATAAGAGGCTGGAAGCCTTGACAAAGGCATCCTTAACCCTGGCAGGTTACGCTATTCAGCCCACAGTGGTGGCAATTAGGGTCTGTCAGGCCTTGAAAGATCTGGTTAGATGGCCCAATGGAACTGAGGATTTTGTTCAGAACAGAACAGATCTGCCTCAGGCTTTATGCTTTGCTATAGATGCCCTCAAAGACTCCATACAGCAGATTTCCTGTATGGTTCTTCTGTCTGTGCACATGCAGAATTTTGTGGCTAAAAAGCTGGTCAGCAGAACTCCCTTTAAAAGGATGCTAGCTGGTTTTCCTTTCCATGGAGAACGTTTGTTTGGGGATGACCTGTATAAGTACATCCAGAAGATATCAGGAGGAAAGAGTTCCCTTCTTCTTGTGAAAAAGGTAGCTACACAGCCCTCCTTTAAGGTGCCACATGCAACTTCCTCAGGTTTTTGCAGACCCTAGGCAGTTCTGGCGGCACCAGGGATCTGCTGCCAAAGGTAAACAACAGGGCCAGAGCCAAAAGAGGTTGTGGGTCCAAAAGTCTGCTAATACTGGCACCAAACCTTCCTTGTGAAGGGACACCCCCACTCCCATGGGTGGGGGAAGGTTGCTGTAGTCTGTGGGACTATGGGGAATGTTAATTCAGGACAAGTAGGTCATCTCCACAGTGTCCTCAAGAATTTGTGAGGTCCAGCGTCCCCATGGACCTTTCAAGAAAGGGCTAATTACTCCAAGCACTAGACCTTTTAAGGCAGCAGGGAGTGATTATGGAGGTCCCATATCCCGAAAGGGGCACAGGGTTTTATTTGAACCTGTTAACAGTTCCAAAACCAAATGGGGACTGAAGACCAATTCTGGATCTAAGAGAACTAAACCGTTATCTCTCAGTGCAGCCCTTTCAGCCCTTTCCGCTCTGTAGTGGCCTCTCTCCAAGAAGGAGATCTTCTGGCATCCATAGATATCAGGGACGTGCCAATTTTTCAACCTCAACAAAGGCTTCTGCACTTTGTCATAGAGGAGCAGCACTTTGTTTGTGGCTCAGCCCTTTGGGCTCGCAACCGCCCCCGAGTTTTCACAAAGGTCCTGGTGCCAGTGCTGGGTCTTCTAAGATCATGGGGGATCTCGATTTCAGGCTACTTAGACAATCTCCTACTCAGTGAGGAATGTGGCCTTTATGGTCCAATTCCTGGAACATCTCGGATGGATCATAAATTCCAAGAAATCAGCCTTAAAACCGGTTCAAAGTCTGGAATACTTAGGCCTTGTTATGGACACAGTCCATGTGTTGTTGCCTCCAAGAAGGGTCAAGGCCCTAAAGGATCAGGTTGAGCAAGTAAGTCAAAAGAGACACTCGTCTGTCCGACTCTGTATGAGTCTTCTGGGAAGGATGGCCAGTTTCATTCCGGGGCATTGCAGCAGAACATTCTGTCTGCATGAAGCAGGAAGAGGCAGGTTTTGTATTCCTGCATGATCATAAACCCTAGGACTCGAGAAAGTTTCGCCTGGTGGTTAGTAGACCAGAATCTGGTACAAGGAAGGTCTTTTTTTCCACTCTCAAGAAGGGTAATTACCACAGATGCTAGCTTCTCCGCCTGGGGTGCAGTCATGGAAAGTTCCACAGTTCAGGGGAAATGGACTCCGAAGGAAAAGGGATTGCCCATCAATATTCTAGAGCTATGGGCAATACGTCTCGTGCTGAATTATTGGACAGCAAGGTTACAAGTTTACTAGGTGAGGGTGCAAACTGACAATGCCATGGCTGTGGCCTATGTCAATCACCAGGGCGGCACCTGGAGTCATCTGGCTCCCATGGAGGTCAGTCGTGTACTGTCTTCGGCAGAAAGGCATGTGCCAGTGCTGTCTGCAGTCCACATTCCGGGGGGAGAGAGCTGGAAGGTGGACTATCTCGGCCGCCAACAGATACATCCAGGTGTTTATGCAGATTTGCCAGTGTTGGGGCACACTGGATGTAGGATGTCTATTGGCTTCCAAGTTCAACTGCAAGATTCAGCAGTTTGTATTCAGAGCAAGAGATCCCCTTGCGATCGGGATAGATGCACTAGTAATTCCCTGGACTCAGTTCTCTCTGATCTATGCATTCCCCCCGATTCCTCCCCTGCCACATCTTTTGCACAGGATCCGAGAGGAGATGACATCAGTAATCTTGGTAGCTCTGGCCTGGACCAGGAGGGCCTGGTACCTGGAGATAGTGAGATTAACAGTAGGCGAGCCTTAAACGCTTCCGCTACGGCTCGATCTACTGTCACAGGGGCCTATATTCCACCTGAATTTACACTCACTGAATTTGACAGCGTGACTGTTGAAGCCACTGTGCTGGTAGATCATGGTATCTCAGGACCAGTGATGTCCACATTGGTAAATGCCAGAAAGGTGGTCACCAAGCAGATCGATCACAGGGTTTGGAAGGCCAACATTACTATGTGTGAGGCTAGAAGTTCGAATCCTCTCAAATACTTGGTGAAAGGGATTATCTCCTTTCTTCAGTCAGGTTAAGACAAGAAATTAGCCTTGACAACAATTAAGGGGCAGGTTTCGACCTTATCAGTGTACTTCCAGAAGCCTTTGGCTTCACATTCCCTGATTCAAACTTTTCATCAAGGAGTGACTCATTTATTGCCTCCTGTAAAGATTCCTCTTTGTCCTTGGGATTTGAACTTGGTTCTGTTGGTGCTACAGGATCAACCTTTTGAACTGATCAATGAGATTCTGTTAGTTCTTTTGACATGGAAGTTGGCTTTTCTTTTTGCAATTATTTCGGCTAAAAGGGTCTCTGAACTGGTGGCCCTTTCCTGTAAGGAGCCGTATTTAATTTTGCACCATGATAAGGTGGTGCCATGTCCTCTTCTGTCATTTTTGCCTAAGGTAGTTTCTGATTTTTATTTAAATCAAGACATTGATCTACCTTCTTTTCTCTCTCAGCCTGGCGCACCAGAAGAGAGGCAGTTGCACCTTTTGGAGGTGGTGCATGCAGTCAGAACCTATTTGGAAAGGTCTGCAAGTAACAAGTTCTGATGCATCTTTTGTTTTGCCAGAAGGCCCCAAGTAGGGTCAAGAGGCTTCTAAGGCGTCCATTTCACTTTGTATTCACCAGTTAATTACTCAGGCCTGTGGCCTGAAGGGTAAGGCTCCTCCTTTTGGGGTTAGAGCTCATACTACCAAGGGGTGTTGGAACCTCCTGGGCTTTTCGCCATCAGGCATCAGTGCCGCAGATTTTCAAGGCCGCTACTTTGTCTTCTGTACGTACGTTCACAAGATTTTATCAGGTGGACGTTAGGGAAGCAGAGGACTCGGCTTTTGGCTTTTGGTAGTGTCTTACAGGCTGCTGTATAAACCTGATGGTGTTTTCATACAGTGTTTCTCCCTCCCCTCAAGGCTATTGCCTTGGGACGTCCCAGGTAGTAATCTATATGGCTGCTCTGTGTCCCGTGATGTATGAGAAAGAAAATGTGATTTTTTCTTTATACTTACCTGTAAAATCCATTTCTTTGAGTACATCATGGGACATAGAGATCCCTCCCCTCTCTTTTTGGGAGTTCATTGCTTGCTACAAAACTGGAGTACCTCCTGTAGGTGAAGGGTTATATAGAGGGGGACTTCCTGTTGTTGTTATTCTACCTAGTGTCCATTCACCTGAAAGTGGCGTATAACTCAGGTAGTAATGTATATGGCTGCTCTGTGTCCTGTGATGTACTCAAAGAAATGGATTTTACAGGTAAGTATGAAGAAAAAAATCAAATTATTAACAGGTTGGTGGCGTTTCCAAGTCCTGCTGCAGTGCTGTAAATGAAGGTCCCAGACCTGGCTATACTGGTTAGCAGAGGTGGCAAATACTAGATGCAGAGGACCAGAATGCATTCAGCAGGTAAACAAACTGTTTATCTAAATTTCAGTTTTAAAAACATTGTCATTGTACACACATTTATAGATTTATAGATATTTTGTTGTTTGTAATTTTCCCAGAGTATCATTTAGTTTCTTTCAGAAACAAAAAAGGAAGTGGGATATGGTGCCAGAAAAGATGTGGGAATTTTGATTTGAATAACATGTATACTTCTATAAAGATTTAATACAACATATAATCAAAAGCATAAAGTTGAGCCCTGCCTAGTAGTACTTTTTGACACCTAAAAAAAAGGGGAAAATAAACTCTAGTGTATTGATTTACTTCCAGATCGGTGTATATTGTCCCAAAGAGAGATATTAAGGCTCTGTGGAAGCTATTTTTATTTTTAGTTATTTAGTTATTTTTAATATATGAATGTTATCAAACTCTTTTCTGTAATCTAGGAAAAGGATAGTAGAAGTTTTGGGTTTTTTTTTTTTGCTTTTTTTTATACTGGCAAATTATTTGACTATCTTCATTAAAAATAAATAATTTCTAATATTGCAGAACCTTGAAAGTTTCATCATAAAATCAGCTTGGTTTGATACAATTAGTTTAGTTATACTGTAAGATAGCTAATCTATCAGCCATCATTTATTATTATAGCTTTGCATTCTATTGGTTTATTGAAAGAATTGACCTGTAAGATCCTGGAGGTAATGGGCAATTTTTCCCATTCCAGGTAAGTCTTTTAAGACTTGCTAGATGACATGAGGGTCTGCTTTTTATATTATAATGGGTTTTCTTTAAGTGTGTCTAAAGGCGCTCTTCATGTTAGCATGGCTGCTTTAACTTTTCTCATAACAGATGCTACTAAAACTTTGGGAGAGTTGCTATCAGCATTCCATAAGCAGGTTTTATATTACCATGCTGCCTCACAGTGTCCCATTGCCCTGAAAAACAGCATATGCACTGCTGTTACAGGAGCACATTATATCCTGTCGCTATGGTAATAGGCATTGATTTCAAGAAAACTTTATACAAATGTGAGCTTGTATATTAGGTTGAGTGACTGATCCAATTGATTATGATATAGAATTCAGTAAAATTATGATGAGCAAAAATAGCTTAATGTTAATGAAAAAAAATATGAAAAATGCTATTAAACGAGATAGTGGTAACCAATAATGCAAAGGTGCCACTTATGTGGAAGATTTATTTTTTTAACAACCTTAACATATCCCTTTCTAACCTTACCTCCTAGATGATTTGGAAAAAAATAAATTGGTCTTTACCTTCCATATAAATTACCAAACTTTTGGAAAGCATGTGCTTTTCCCTACCAGTTTAAATGGACATCACACTGTTCTCCCATTAATACAAGAAAAAAAAATTAAATTCCAATATTCAATTCTAGGCAATCTTGAACCTTTAATCATTGAAAAGATGCAATGTTCTTAAAATGAATGCACTGTCAAGATTACTTTACCCAATGCAAACCTTACCAGCACATGACAAAACAATACAAGCCTTGTTCAAGAGATTCTTCTGGGCTGACAAATCAGTCAGAATAAAATACTTAATCTTACACAGGTCTAAAACTAATGTGGGCATGTCCCTTTCTGATGTCAAAAAGTAGTTTCCCTTATAAGTATCATTGACTGGTTCAGACATACTATAATTCAGTGAAACACGAATCAATGTAGAACAAGCCCTGATGTTAAGAAAATGTTTCACATAATATTAAGAAATATCTCACTCTTGGTCCTAAATAAAAAATTTTGCAGAACACATTGCCATAAAAAGGAACCTCACCACGGGTATCTGATTTAATGTCCATCCTTGGTAATCCTTCTTTCCAACCTGACCTCCAAAACAGCATTACACTTTGTGACAGACCAAACTGGGACAGGGGCTTTTGGAGGGGACTAGGGGTAAACCTCCTACCCACTGATAGAGATGAGCCAAACGACCTTCTGTTTTGTTTGTGGCAGAACTTTCCAACATCACAAACGTTCGGAACTGATTAATGAACCCCATTGAAGTTTATGGAACCTGAACTGGAAAAATCAAAAGTGGCCATTTTGAAGGCCTTTATGCAAGTAATTTGGCATATAATGGTTATGGGTGTCTGGGTACTGCCCCGGGGGACATGTATCAATGAAAAAAAAGTTTGTAAAATACATAATTTTTAAATGAACAGTGATTTACTGATGCTTAAAGTTAAACCATAAAAATGAGAATTAACAATAAAAATGAAAAAAAAAATCCTTTAAATTTAGTGCCGGGGGGGGGGGGACTAATGCACTGAACTATACTGCGTTAAACACTGAAATATAAAGCGTTAAACGTGCAGTAACGCACTGAAATATACAGCATTAAACGTGCAGTAATGCACTGAAGTATACTTTGTTAAATGTGCACTAACGCACTGAAATATACTGCGTTAAACGTGTAGTTACATGTTTCTTCCGGTCAGAGCATGGTAAAGAGCTTAGTTCAGCCTCTGATCCCATGGAGAGAGAGGATTATTCTCTAATGATGGAAAACAATGTGATGAACACTGACAGCAAGGCTTGGATTAATTCTATGAATAAGGACAATAAAGCTATTCAGCTATTCAGGGCCATGGACTGGTGCTGAATGGATTGGTTGGGCATTGCCCAATCCATTCAGCACCATTCCACAGCCTTGAATACAATACATTACACATGCTGCCTTCAATTGTTTGGCTTTGTGTAATCTGTCCGCTAGACAACTCATCATAATACAATCATATAATGTTCCAGTAGGCTGAAAAGTGGAATTAATTTATCTTCATTAATTTATTAAGGGATATTGTTGATAAATGTTTCTGTCCCAAGTGCAGAAGTTTCTCCAACCTAGTCTGCAGGAGGGCCACCATATTTCCTCTGACCATGAACCTGTACAAGATTAATATTACTATTACACCTACCCATCAGTGGGTAGAAGACTTGCCCCTAGCCCCCTTCAAAAGCCTCTGTCCTAGTTTGGTCTGTCACACACTTTAAAAAAACATTAACTTGGCTTTCATGACATGATTCCTCTCCTGACCATGAAATTAACTTACACAGGCTTTGCAGACTTATTCAGCACCATTCACAGAATACATAACATCAATACAGAGTCTTTTTAGGATATATGTTAAAGTATACCCAAAGACAAAACTTATTGTTTATTTCTAAATTGAGGAGGGAATTTAGTGTTTATGCCTCTGTCCCATTGGTGAGATTTCCTTATACTCCCTACATTTTAGAACAACTGGAAATAAGAATAGATCTTTTCAAAGTAAAGGAAAGTCTCTCTTTGACATCTGTCACCGGAGCCAGTATCCCGCTGTAAGATTTCCACTTTATTTCCCCCCCTAGTGACAAGTCAAAATTTTAGATTTCTTTCCAATTACACATTCAATGAGCTTTTTATTAAGATTCAGCAACATTTAAAAAAAAATATAACTTTTATATTAGTTAGTTGCGAACTGCAGGTGTTACAGAGAATTCAGTTCAGATCATACGTGATTCCTTCTGTGTTCTGAGCTTAGTAATGCATGTAGCCTATAGAGGGAAAAGCATAGATTTCAGAAAGCTAAGCTCCAGCCAAAATTGATTTCCCTTCACTCTCAATCCCGCTGACAATGGTCACCAGGAAAAATAAGTGAGTGAATCTACCCAGAGCACAGACAGCAATAAAAAGTCTGAAGAGGTTCTAATCTTTCCCCTTTATATAACAAAAAAAAATGCTTTAACGCATTTTAAGGTCAACTAGGTTATTTCAGACACATTCATCTTTGGGCTGTATAGGTCAGATATCTTTTCGATGGGTTGGGGTTGTTCTTTGTGAACAGATGTTCCGCCTCAGTACTAACTTTTAGTTATTACCGCTAGGGTCAGCTCCATCAACCTAATCTGCAATTGTGTATGGCAGCTTAATGGATTCTAAATAATGAAGGAAGAAGAAATATAATTATGCAAATATAATTAAAACTACATTTTTATTAAAGGCCAGAGGGAAAGACCAAGGGGCAGTTGGGTATCATTGATTTGGTTCTTCTAAATTCAGAAAATTGTTTTATTTTCATTGCAAGCAATGCAGACGCAACACAGGCACATATTGTACATTTAGAGGAATTAGGGGAAAAGGAGAAATCAATTGCAGACTTGCTGGAACCTATTTAAAACGATCTGTGCTTGGCGTGTTTGTGTTAAATTCCTTTGGTTTCGTTTCTATATCATTTTACATCTTAGTACAATTATTATAGTATTATATTTGGTTTTGTGTGATTAATGATGTACAAAAGATTCCGGCATTTAAAATATTATATCCAAATTCTTTTTTTATGTTTGTTCTAGCAGACTGCTGTTCAAGCTGTCATAATGCATTAAATACTACTTCATGCAGTACTTAGCACAGTAGCATACATAAAGAATTCTGTGGTTATTTTAACATGTACAGAAAACATACCATGTATTACTCACCAGTCTGTCAAATGCTCCAAAAAAAGAGCACCAATTTTATGTTTACTGCAGTTCAATTTATTTATGTATTTCTATTTTTGTTTTCCTTGGGTTTCTCTCTTTCCCCATGTAAGTTTCAGCCAATGACCTTGTGTCTAATGTTAAATGATCTATTTCAACTTCATCTTCTTTAGTAGATGGCTTTGTAAGAACATTTTTAACCTCCCTGGCGGTATGATTATTTCGGATTTTACGTGCTCAATGCGGTACAATTATTTTGCATGGAAATTTGGCGTTTTATATTGTAGGCCTGTAATTCTTAACAATAGCACACTTAAATCTGTCCAAACAAGAGTCTAGTAGATATCCCGGGTATGATAAAGTTTGAAACACAAAAACCATAAATTATAATATAATAAATAAATATAAATAATAAAAAAAAATAATATAATAATATTAAAATAAATTTCCCCACGATTCACTATCCCTCAATTCTGCAACTGTTCTAATTTACTATTGCTGTTTTCTAGCTGGTCTAAAGCCACTTTTGACGTAAAGGGACACTTTTTGGTTGCTATGGACAATCTCCAGTTTCCAGGCAGAAAGAACAGTATATATAATATAAAACTGCATGCAGGGCATGGGCCGAAGCACTGGGGACAAAAGGGATGTGAAATAATTTCATACAGTACATTTCTAGATGTCCTCCTGTGTGGAGATGCCGCTGATCGGCTCTCCTCACCACACACTCTGTGTGAGGCAAGGAGAGCCTATTACCGGCACATCCTTGTTTACAAGTGATCGGCTGTGATTGGACACAGCCGATCAAATGGTTAAAGAGCCGCAGACACGGGTCTTTACAGAGATAAGGGTCGCGCCGTGTCCTAACAACGCGGCGTGGCCGCGATCGCAGCGCTGCACACACCGCCGTCATTTGATGGTGGGCGGACGGGAAGCAGTTAAATAAAGACACCATTTCCATATATATAAATGAAAATGTATAATATCCACTTCACTCCAGAAGATTTACCCCACTTCGTGACTAAGCCATTTTTTGTGATACGGCACTGCGTTACTAACAGTTGTGTGGTCGTGCGACACTGTACCCAAATAACATTTATGTCCTTTTTTCCCACAAGTAAAGCTTTTTTTTGTGGTATTTGATCACCCCTGCGTTTTGTTTTTTTTGCTCTATAAACAAAAAAAGGCCAACAATTTTGAAAAAAAAAATGTTTTTCTTTCTTTTATAAAACATGTCCAAATAAAAAAAAAATTAAAAATCGAATTTCTTCATCAGTCTAGGCCAATATATATTCTGCTACATATTTTTGGTAAAAAAAATGCCAGTAAACATATATTGATTGGTTTGCGCAAAAGTTATAGCGTCTGCAAACTATTGGATATATTTATGGAATTTTATTTGTTTTACTAATGGCAGCGACCAGCGACTTATAGCAGGACTGATAAATTGTGACACTGACACTTTTTTGGGAACCAGTGATACTAATATAGTTATCGGTACTAAAAATATGCACTGTCACTGTACTAATGACACTAGCTGGGAAGTGAATAAAGGGTGTATAAACTGCCTAGCCTGTGTTTTTTTTTTCTTTTACTAGGGGAAGACATGGATCCTTTTCCCTGCTTTGCAGGAACACAGGATCCATACCTTTTCTCCTGATAGAATGGCAATCTGCCTTGTTTACATAGGCAAACTGCTGTTCTGCCTCTGTACCAAACGATCGGCAGGTGCCGGTGAACATCGAGTCCGTGGTACCCGCCCATCAGCTCCCATTCTGAATAGTCACAATGGGAGCGAGCCGCCGGTGGCGTGCATTCGCGCAAGCTACCCAAAAGTGCAGGATCACATATATTTACATGAGTCTGTGAACAGCGGCCACACTTTAGCAGTAAAACTGCTATAGGGTGGTCGGTAAGTGGATATTAAGAGGTTATGTGAATTGTTCTGTGTATGGTTTCACAAAAAATCCAACCTCTTACTGCTCCCGAGTTTGCAAGGAGCTACAATATCTGATGTTATTTGTAGTGCCACTAGCTGATAAATTGTGGTACTGCAGCCCAAGGATACACATGTACTACTTTCTATTACAACCATTGTACCTAGATGTTTATACTTCATTCAAATTTAGTTTCACAGATTTTTACCCTCCTTATCTTGACCGTATATTTGATGTTACTGATTGTACAGTCATGGAAATAGGCTTCATGTACAATTGTGTATATACTCTCATAAACATTTGTATGTGATCCTTTAAAAATGGGTGTTAGAACATACAGAAACACATATGTAAATATTTATAGTGTTAATACTTGGCTTTGGTTTGGCTTGTAGAGCATGCAATGAAGTATAACAAGACATTTAAATGTCATACATATGCAGACCCCAGCAAGCAGTACATGTGTGTGTAAAGAGGCTTTGAAAGGTGTGGATTACTGCATATACATGTTAGTTATATTAACCTAAATTGTAATGCCCCGTACACACAGTCGGATTTTCCGACGGAAAATGTGTGATAGGACCTTGTTGTCGGAAATTCCGACCGTGTGTAGGCTCCATCACACATTTTCCATCGGATTTTACGACACACAAAGTTTGAGAGCAGGATATAAAATTTTCCGACAACAAATTCCGTTGTCGGAAATTCTGATCGTGTGTACACAAATCCGACGGACAAAGTGCCACGCATGCTCAGAATAAATAAAGAAATTAAAGCTATTGGCCACTGCCCCGTTTATAGTCCCGACGTACGTGTTTTATGTCACCGCGTTCAGAATGATCGGATTTTTCTGACAACTTTGTGTGACCGTGTGTATGCAAGACAAGTTTGAGCCACCATCCGTCGGAAAAAATCCTAGGATTTTGTTGTCGGAATGTCCGAACAAAGTCCGACCGTGTGTACGGGGCATTAGCTGTTCAAAAATAAATCTTGTACCAAATGAGATATTGATTTAATAGAACCACTTCTTGCTGGACTGAATGAGTGACAAGAATTTTTATGAGGAACAATACTTGGCTCCTTGGTGATATAACAAAAAACCTAAACAAAAACAGAGAAATAAAGCATGCTCTGAATGACAATAATGATGTTGGTGCACGGAGCAGACAGCAGATGGGGTGTGTGTTCATATGTGTTTCAAAATTAGATAGTTTGAAGCAAGCAAATGAGAAAAATTATTACCTTTGTTTCTGCATAGTGTGATCTTTTGTTTAAAAAAAAAAGTGCTAATCTTTTAGGTGCAACCAATCATTTTTCTAAAGT